>NC_068430.1:18120571-18245571 GCF_023373465.1 Oncorhynchus keta | reverse complement strand
CAAGGGCAATAACATTAAATCAAATCAAATCAAATCAAATCAAAATTTGTCAATACACCTGTTATTGTTAAATGTAGATATATTATTGTTTAGGTCATCAGTGATAACCAACAGGTAACTGCAGTCAAAATGTCTTATCCAGTGTAAGGGGATAAGGAATATGCATGTTTGATGGTGGCTCTGATGGCTACAGTATATACATATGAGATGAGTGGCTGCCAGCCCTGGCATAGTTAAATTGGTCAAACTACATAAGGATGCACAAGGGCATTGATATGAGATGAATAATGTATGTAACATTATATGGTAGCATTGTTTAAAGTGGCTAGTGATATATTTACTGTTTGTCTGTCTGTCTGTCTGTCATTACATGGTTTTAGATCAAGATGAGGCTGTGTATTATGATCATGTGGCAAATAAATGTACTATACTCCTCACAGCCCATTCTGCCTCAATGCCTTGCTCTGTGCTGTCCACAGGTAAACAGATTGGGATGGCATCTCTGCAACAGAAACTTAAGACCATTAAGGTCCCAGATCTCTCTGGAACAGAGAAAGTGCCTCCCATTGGGAAGGTCAAGTACAGTTTGACAGGGTAAGGGAGAACAATGTCTTTTCCCCAAAAAAATACATTGCAGTCAAACACATGGTTAATTGTCTGCTTATCTCATGTCATCACTTGTTGATTATCAACTGTGTTTACCAATGCTGTTGTGTTCACAACATGCCACTATCCTACCAACTATGTACTGTGTTCTAACCTCCAGAATGACGATAGTGAATCTGGGACTTCCCAAGTCTGCTTTGGTACTGATGCCAGGTACTGGAGTCAGGCTGGCTATTACTAATGCCTTCATCAACCTGCACGGGAACTGGAGGGTCCGATACTTCAGGTTCATGTGAGTTCATGAGGGAGGGTCTGAACACCCGGTGCATCCCCAGGACCAGGATTGAACAAGACTAAAACACTGCACAATTTTCTCTTGGGTCTGCCTATCCATACCCCAAAGGACTCAAACAACATTATTTTCTTGTTAACAATCTAGACAAGACCGTGGCTCCTTCGACCTGACGGTAAATGGACTCACCATCACTGCCGATATTGCAATCAAGAGTGATGAAACTGGCAGGCCAACGGTCAGCACTGTCAACTGTGTGGCCAACGTGGGCAGCGCCAGAATCAAGTTCCATGGTGGGGCCAGGTACATGGAGTATATAGAGGCACTTAACACTATGCTGTACTTAAAATGTTGTGAGAACACATGTTATAGATTTAGGAATCATCAAACCACAATGTTAAAAAATGATTGCAATGTGGATTTACTTGTTTCCTCAAATGCTTTGGTTCCTGTTTTCCAGCTGGCTTTACAATCTTTTCAAGTCCTACATTGACAAGGCCCTGCGCAGTGCTCTGCAGAAACAGGTGAGGGACAGTGTAATGCCAGACTTCAAACTCAAATTAATCTTGTTTGGTTCTCTTGACAATAACAATGCCTCTGTTTAATATTACAGATCTGCCCCCTAGTGGCTGATGTTATTACTGACATGAACCCACACCTCAAAACGTTCAATGGTAAAACAAGATTTAAAGGCCAAATGCAGCCAGTTTTATATCAAATTATTTCAGGGTAACAATGAAGTACATTATTGTAATATATTTATATTAAAATGAACAAAAATAGCTTTTAAGCAAAACAATTATTTCTCAAGCAAGAATTTTGCTTGGACTGTCTGGGAGTGGTCTGAGGTGGGAGGGGGAAACTGAAAACAAGCTGTTATTGGCAGAGAGGTTTGGAACTAGCTTTGTTATTGGTCTATTAACCAATTTACAGCATGGCGATGTCACAATGGAAAGCCAATTCTCCCGCCCATGCAAACCTGCTGATTAGAAGGTCCTGTGTGGATTGTATTTTTAACTAGAAACTATCAGGAAATAACACTGATACATGTTTTAATACTTTTATTAATGTTTTAATAGTGTTATTTCATCAACTGTTGTACAATATGATACAAAACACAGGAAAAACATAATTTTGACTGCACTGGGCCTTTAAGCACTTATCCTCATGAACATATTTGTATAAATCAAATCCAATTTTATTAGTCACATGTGCCGACTACAACAGGTACAGTGCTACAATTAGGTACCATACAGTGAATGCTTACTTACGTGCCCCTAACCAACAATGCAGTTTTTAAAAAGAATAAGAAATAAAAGTAACAAGTAATTAAAGAGCAGCAGTTAAATAACAATAGCAAGACTATATACAGGAGAGTACCAGTACAGAGTCAATGTTGAGGTAGAGTTATTTCGGGGGCGGCAGGTAGCCTAGTGGTTAGAGAGTTGGACTAGTAACCGAAGGGTTGCAAGGTTAAATCCCCAAGGTAAAAAAAAAACTGCTGTTCTGCCCCTGAACAAGGCAGTTAACCCACTGTTCCTAGGCTGTCATTGAAAATAAGAATTTGTTCTTAACTGACTTGCCTGGTAAAATAAATATTTTCTTTTATGTTATTAAAGTGACAAATTATGGTGTATTCATAGGCTACTAAAAGGATCCTAAATATGTATTTTTTGCCATCTTGAAGTTCTAGCCAAAGTGGACCAGTATGCTGAAATTGAATATTCCATGGTGACATCACCCACCATTTCAAAGTCCTCCATTGAATTCAGCTTGAAGGTAAAAACTTCAGACTCCCAATTTACCTTTCAACGCTACAAACATATGGGCTCAGTAAGGTGAGATGTCAATTCTCCCTCTCTCTCTGTCTTTCTCTCTCTCTTTCTCTCTCTGCAGGGTGAGTTCTACAACATTGTTAAGCACCAGGAGCCTCCGTTCTCTCCCACGCCCTTCTCCCTGCCTCCTCAGGACAACAACATGCTCTACATCGGGGTCTCTTCCTTCACCCCCAACTCTGCAGGCTTTGTGTACAACAATGCTGGAGCACTCAGCCTATATGTCACAGATGATATGGTGAGTCTGAATCTGATTCCCATCTACAGGGAGTGAGGTTTAACATAGTCCCATCTGCCTCAGGGTTAAGGTTAAACATAACTGTTTTCCCCCGACAGATCCCTCCTAGCTCTCCCATCCGTCTGAACACTGGAACGTTTGGAGTCTTTATTCCAGAGGTGATACACCAGACCAGTTCACTATTCTACCTCCATATCATATGACTTCATTTGTTTAGAAAAAACTATCTATGAAATTAGTTTGGCTTTAGTGTCCATCCAGAGATGGAAATTAGCCTTTTGTTCAAACACATTTACTCTGTGTTTGTATCTAAGAGAAGATAAAGTGAACATTCTTCTCAGGATTAAAGAAAGATGATGTGTGTTGTTTCAGATAGCGAAGCGTTTTCCTGGAATGATGATGAAACTGCTGGTGAAGACAGTGAAGGAGCCCACCATCTCTCTTGAGCCCAACAACATGACAGTCCAGGCCAGCGGCACAGTGACGGCCTACGCCATCCAGCCCAACACCACGCTCTCTCCCCTCTTTGTCCTCAACATGGTCAGTCAGTCTGTCAGTCACTCAGGAAGTAGAATACTGTAGCTTAGACTGAGAGTCATAATTAACTCTACAAGCTTTCTCTATCTCTGCAGGAGGGTAGTGTCAGCGCTCAAATGAACGTGACTGGGGTGAAGCTGGCTGGGGCTATCACTCTGAACAAGTGAGTATGATTGGTGCAAAAGGGGAAAAAAGCCCTTCAAACACTGACCAAAGTAAATTAATACTGTCTGCTTTTCACAGAATTGAGATGACATTGGGAACTAGTTATGTGGGACAGTTTCAGGTAAGAATGATCTTTTCAGAACTTATGACATGCATATAACTTGCTAACACTGAACCACTGAACTTAAACAATGAAATTATATCAAACAGGTTCAATCCCTTGACAACATCTTCCTGATGGTTCTGAAAGTGGTTGTGATACCTAAGGTCAATGGTGAGTGTTTATTTATATTCATTGTTTCTGCACTGATTGGCCACTGGAAAACCATGTGTTTGTATCTTATAGCTCGCCTAGAGAAGGGTTTTCCCCTGCCCACTATTGGAAATATGAACCTTATCAACACTCAACTGCAAGTCCTGAAGGTACAATCAGATATCTAAGAGTGCATTGCTTCCTACATCTCTTCTCATGTCCAATAGCTCTTATACTGTAGCCAGTGTGTGTCCTATATTTGACAAACTACTGTTGCTCTTCTGTCTCCAGGACTACATGCTGATTGGGACAGACGTTCAGTTCACAGGATAAGTGCCATGTAAATCCCAGTGCAAGTCATCATTAATCGATGATTGATCGTGCATCAAATCATAAATCAAATCAAACCAATGAGACATGTAATTAATGTTTGCAAATCAAATCTATTATACTGTACATATATACTCTCAAACAATGCACCACATTCTGAAATGAAATACTGTATCTTCCAATCTTTTCAGTATTCCACTACTATTCAGTGTTGTAATTTATATTGAATACATTTGTATAAATAAACAAATATCAGTAAAGCTTTCTTTTATTCGACAACAGTCTTCTTCAGCCTTCAGTCTGTTGTCTCTGGTTTGAGGTAACATCTTTGTCCATCAACTGCTGGCTTTATAACGAGCTATGCCCACAAAAAGCCAGCAAAGCACTGCTCAGCACCGTGGTGCCACAAAGGATGTCCACTCCACACTCATCTTCAAGGTACAGAGGACAGATGACCAGAGGACTAGACACTGTGTTGATGGGTCAGACTGAAGCTAGTTGTCCGTCATGGTGATGGTCAGATAGATGTGTAGCTGTGTCACTCAGGGAGGTGTGGCTGAGGGCGTGGCCTCTCAGGCTCTCTGAGTTGGCTGATGTTATCTGTATTCGAGACAGGCCAGTCAGTCACAGTGCAGAGCAGGTCTGAACATGGTGCCCCAGTGATGATGGTGTCTCATAATCCCTATAAAAGCACTCATATGCCATTATAAGCACCTGAAATGGACATGAAATGAAACATTTGAATCAAATCAAAGTTTGTCATATGCGCCGAATACAACAGGTGTATTAGACCTTACAGTGAAATGCTTACTTACAGGCTCTAACCAATATTGCAAAAAAGGTATGAGGTGAACAATAGGTAAGTAAAGAAATAAAAACAACAGTAAAAAGACAGTGAAAAACAGTAGTGAGGCTATAAAAGTAGAGAGGCTATATACAGTAGCGAGGCTATATACAGACATTGGTTAGTCTGGCTGATTGAGGTAGTATGTACATGTAGATATGGTTACTTTCATAGAGTATAATTGAGAGAGCGCGAGAGAGAAGTATTTTTTATTATTTTTTATTGAATATTCGAAACATACAATATACCTGCAGTGAAGCCGCTCAATAACTACAGTGCCTTACGAAAATATTCGGCCCCCTTGAACTTTGCGACCTTTTGCCACATTTCAGGCTTCAAACATAAAGATATAAAAACTGTATTTTTTTGTGAAGAATCAACAACAAGTGGGACACAATCATGAAGTGGAACGACATTTATTGGATATTTCTAACATTTTTAAAACAATCCAAAAACTGAAAAATTGGGCGTGCAAAATTATTCAGCCGCTTTACTTTCAGTACAGCAAACTCTCTCCAGAAGTTCAGTGAGGATCTCTGAATGATCCAATGTTGACCTAAATGACTAATGATGATAAATACAATCCACCTGTGTGTAATCTCTCCGTATAAATGCACCTGCACTGTGATAGTCTCAGAGGTCCGTTATACTTTCGCAAGGCACTGTACATCATACCAGTCATCAAACAGATTCCCATTCAGAGCGACACACACAAGCATCCAGGTTCAATGCCCTGCTCAAGGGCATGTTGACCAATCTACCACCAGGCCAAAAAACATGAACCCGAACCCTCCAAGATCCCCCCCACAGTTCCCCAATAGCTGTCCCTCAACCATTCGACAGCTAGTAAAAAATACAATTCATTCCATTCCCCACCCCAAGATCCCCCTATGCACCAACAACCAAGAGAATGAACCCCCACCCCAAGATCCCCCCTATGCACCAAGAGAATGAACCCCCACCCCAAGATCCCCCCTATGCAGCAACAACCAAGAGAATGAACCCCCACCCCAAGATCCCCCCTATGCACCAACAACCAAGAGAATGAACCCCCACCCCAAGATCCCCCCTATGCACCAAGAGAATGAACCCCCACCCCAAGATCCCCCCTATGCACCAACAACCAAGAGAATGAACCCCCACCCCAAGATCCACATGCAAGATCCCCTATGCACCAACAACCAAGAGAATGAACCCCACCCCAAGATCCCCCTATGCACCAACAACCAAGAGAATGAACCCCACCCCAAGATCCCCCTATGCACCAACAACCAAGAGAATGAACCCCCACCCCAAGATCCACATGCAAGATCCCCTATGCACCAACAACCAAGAGAATGAACCCCCACCCCAAGATCCCCCCTATGCACCAACAACCAAGAGAATGAACCCCCACCCCAAGATCCCCCTATGCACCAAGAGAATGAACCCCCCCCCAGGATCCCCCTATGCACCAACAACCAAGAGAATGAACCCCCACCCCAAGATCCCCCTATGCACCAACAACCAAGAGAATGAACCCCCACCCCAAGATCCCCCCTATGCACCAACAACCAAGAGAATGAACCCCCACCCCAAGATCCCCCCTATGCACCAACAACCAAGAGAATGAACCCCCACCCCAAGATCCCCCCTATGCACCAACAACCAAGAGAATGAACCCCCACCCCAAGATCCCCCCTATGCACCAACAACCAAGAGAATGAACCCCCACCCCAAGATCCCCCCTATGCACCAACAACCAAGAGAATGAACCCCACCCCAAGATGGCCCCCTATGCACCAACAACCAAGAGAATGAACCCCCACCCCAAGATCCCCCTATGCACCAACAACCAAGAGAATGAACCCCCACCCCAAGATCCCCCAATGCACCAACAACCAAGAGAATGAACCCCACCCCAAGATCCCCCAATGCACCAACAACCAAGAGAATGAACCCCCACCCCAAGATCCCCCCTATGCACCAACAACCAAGAGAATGAACCCCTACCCCAAGAACCCCCTATGCACCAACAACCAAGAGAATGAACCCCACCCCAAGATCCCCCTATGCACCAACAACCAAGAGAATGAACCCCCACCCCAAGATCCCCCTATGCACCAACAACCAAGAGAATGAACCCCCACCCCAAGATCCCCCTATGCACCAACAACCAAGAGAATGAACCCCCACCCCAAGATCCCCCCTATGCACCAACAACCAAGAGAATGAACCCCACCCCAAGATCCCCCAATGCACCAACAACCAAGAGAATGAACCCCCACCCCAAGATCCCCCCTATGCACCAACAACCAAGAGAATGAACCCCCACCCCAAGATCCCCCTATGCACCAACAACCAAGAGAATGAACCCCACCCCAAGATCCCCCAATGCACCAACAATCAAGAGAATGAACCCCCACCCCAAGATCCCCCTATGCACCAACAACCAAGAGAATGAACCCCCACCCCAAGATCCCCCAATGCACCAACAACCAAGAGAATGAACCCCACCCCAAGATCCCCCTATGCACCAACAACCAAGAGAATGAACCCCCACCCCAAGATCCCCCCAATGCACCAACAATCAAGAGAATGAACCCCCACCCCAAGATCCCCCTATGCACCAACAACCAAGAGAATGAACCCCTACCCCAAGATCCCCCTATGCACCAACAACCAAGAGAATGAACCCCTACCCCAAGATCCCCCCAATGCACCAACAACCAAGAGAATGAACCCCCACCCCAAGATCCCCCCTATGCACCAACAACCAAGAGAATGAACCCCCACCCCAAGATCCCCCCAATGCACCAACAATCAAGAGAATGAACCCCCACCCCAAGATCCCCCCTATGCACCAACAACCAAGAGAATGAACCCCTACCCCAAGATCCCCCCAATGCACCAACAATCAAGAGAATGAACCCCCACCCCAAGATCCCCCCAATGCACCAACAACCAAGAGAATGAACCCCCACCCCAAGATCCCCCCAATGCACCAACAATCAAGAGAATGAACCCCCACCCCAAGATCCCCCCAATGCACCAACAACCAAGAGAATGAACCCCCACCCCAAGATCCCCCCTATGCACCAACAACCAAGAGAATGAATTAAAGAGAAAAATGGAAAAGACAGAAGACAACAGCAAACAACAATGAAAAAAATATATATAAATAAATAAAACAAAACAATACATTTATAACAAAGGACATCAAGGACAACTGAAATTATTACAGCAATGCCAACTGTATATGTTTGTGTGCATGTCTGGTCACACTATTGTCACACTATTACATGTATGTGTGTGTTTTTGTATGTGTTTATTTGAATGAGCGTGTGTGTATATGCATGTGTACAAACACCTGCACGGCATCAGCCTCAGGCAAAACCAGCATTAGTTGTAAAAACACCGCCACTTATAGTCATTCAAATGTACTTTTATGTTTGATTTGTACTTTTTTAGTTTTTTACTTTTATCTTTGACCATCACTCCACTCCCACTTGTCTCCAATTCCACATCCCAACCCTCAGCTTCCCTCCGCCCATCCCAGCTCTCTCTGCTGGCCACCCACTTCGTATTTCACATATCTTTCAACTATGCTGTGATGTTTAACGTAAAATTTCAATCTATCTAATCGAATAGAATCTACAGATTGCGTGTTGAAGATAAATACTTTTACTAAGAGTATTAGTATATTAGTAAATGACTGACCAGGTCTCTCCAGATCTCCTAACAGTACTATTTATAGGGTCAATTTAAAATCTATGCTATGCATTTTCAGCCATTCCTGAACCTGAGACCAGAAACAAGCTACCTGAGGGCAATACCAAAATAAATGGTCTATTAATTCTGTATCCTCACAACAGAATCTGCAGAGCTTCGATGATTTTATGCCCCAAATATTCAACATTTTGTTGGTGGCAAGAATTCTATTTAATAATTTTACCTGAAAAGCACAAAGTCTTGAATCTTGTGTTGTTTTATATATCAACTCAACTCAAAAATCTCTTCCCAACTATTTTGCAATCTGTATGGCACAGTTGTCAACATCCTGGTCCTCAAATTAAACTGATATACTTTCCTATTTATGCCATTTTTATTCCTCTGCCGGTTTTGATGCTTTATATTGGGCAAACAGACCAGTTTCCTACCGAGCATCACAAACACCAGGAATCTTCCCCTGCAGTTGATCCACTTTCACATTTACCGCTACCCCAGTAATCATCCTTTCAATGGCATCCTTTTCTAGAGCGCAAAACAAGTCACAGCTCTTGTCCCCATTCATGTGGCCTGCTCCCTCTGACCGGCAGAAACCCAAACAATTATCAAAAGACCACGTTGATTTTCTTCTCGTATCAGGTCGGTGAGCTATAATAAGAACTGATTGTGTGTAAATAACTATCCGTCTTTCAAATACGTCCTCAAGGACGTCCAACATTGTGGTTTGTCTTGAACCTCTTCCTTCACAAAAGGTTCCACTGTACTATACATTGTACTATACATTGGCCCACAGTGAAGGTGCCATCGTCGTGGAATGAAACTATAGAAACATTTTACCATAAAGATCCATATCTACAGTCTATACATATTTAAGAGAGAGAGAGAGAGAGAAAAAGAGAGAGAGAAAGAGAGAAAAGAGAGCGAGAGAGAGAGAGCAAGAGAGAGAGAGAGAGAGAGAGCAAGAGAGGGAGAGAGAAAAACAGTGAGAGAGAGAGAAAAAAAATAAAGAGAAAGAGAGAGAAAGAGAAAGAGAGGGGGGAGATGGAGGGAAGGACAGAGAGAAAGAAAAAGTACATATTTTAACAATCGAAGGCGGATGTCACTGGAACAAAGCTTTTCCAGCATCTTTCCTCAGTTCAGTGGCTTCACCCCTCACACAGGGAAGGACTGAGATGATGACCTGAACTAACATCAATGACTGCAGGGGAACCCAATAGAATCAACACACAAAGGATTAATCCAGAAGGTTTGTTTAAGATTGTAATGTTTTTGTGGGTGTCAATAACACCATTTGGTTATGGTTATGATGATGTCATTAATTGATAGCGTAACCCTGTCAAAGTGTGTTTACGAACATATTCAATCAACCCTTATCCCAGTCTGCTGTTCCCACATGCTTCAAGAGGGCCACCATTTTTCCTGTTCCCAAGAAAGCTAAGGTAACTGAGCTAAACGACTACCACCCCGTTGCACTCACTTCCGTCATCATGAAGTACTTTGAGAGACTAGTCAAGGACCATATCACCTCCACCCTACCTGACACCCTAGACCCACTCCAATTTGCTTACCGCCCCCTACAGTGGTAGGCTTGATTACCAACAACGACGAGACGGCCTACAGGGAGGAGGTGAGGGCCCTCGGAGTGTGATGTCAGGAAAATAACCTCACACCCAACGTCAACAAAACAAAGGAGATGATCGTGGACAGCAGAGGGAGCTGCTATCCACATCGACGGGACAGTAGTGG
Source organism: Oncorhynchus keta (assembly GCF_023373465.1). Lineage (NCBI taxonomy): Eukaryota > Metazoa > Chordata > Actinopteri > Salmoniformes > Salmonidae > Oncorhynchus > Oncorhynchus keta. Next base: position 18,235,017 of record NC_068430.1, on the reverse strand, counting down.
AGAGGGTAGTAAGTTTTAAGTTCCGCGGCGTACACATCACAGACAAATTGAATTGGTCCACCCACACAGACAGAGTGGTGAAGAAGGTGCAGCAGCGCCTCTTCAACCTCAGGAAGCTGACGAAATTCGGCTTGTCACCAAAAGCACTCACAAACTTCTACAGATGCACAATCGAGAGCATCCTGTCGGGCTGTATCACCGCCTGTTACGGCAACTGGTCCGGCCAGAACCGTAAGGCTCTCCAGAGGGTAGTGAGGTCTGCACAACGGATAGTGAGGTCTGCAGGCAAACTACCTGCCCTCCAGGACACCTACACCACCCGATGTCACAGGAAGGCCATAAAGATCATCAAGGACAACAACCACCTGAGCCACTGCCTGTTCACCCCGCTATCATCCAGAAGGCGAGGTCAGTACAGGTGCATCAAAGCAGGGACCGAGAGACTGAAAAAAAGCTTCTATCTCAAGGCCATCAGACTGTTAAACAGCCACCACTAACATTGAGTGGCTGCTGCCAACATACTGACTTAACTCTAGCCACTTCAATAATGTAAAAATTGATGAAAAATTGATCACTAGCCACTTTAAACAATGCCACGTCATATAATGTTTACATACCCTACATTACTCATTTCATATGTATATACTGTACTCTATACCATCTACTGCATCTTGCCATCTTTATGTAATATATGAATCACTAGCCACTTTAAACAATGCCACTTTTATATGTTTACATACCCTACATTACTCATCTCATATGTATATACTGTACCCGATACTGCATCTTGCCTATGCCGTTATGTACCATCACTCATTCATATATTTGTATGAACATATTCTTCATTCCTTTACACTTGTGTGTATAAGGTAGTTGTTTTGAAATTGTTAGGTTAGATTACTCGTTGGTTATTTCTGCATTGTCGGAACTAGAAGCACTAGCATTTCGCTACACTCGCATTAACATCTGCTAACCATGTGTATGTGACAAATAACATTTGATTTGATTTGATTACAGTTTATCAGAATTGCAACAACAACAAAAACTATACATGAAGATAATATTTAGATTGTTATCTGTATCAACTATACATGAAGATAATATTTAGATTGTTATCTGTATCAACTATACATGAAGATAATATTTAGATTGTTATCTGTATCAACTATACATGAAGATAATATTTAGATTGTTATCTGTATCAACTATACATGAAGATAATATTTAGATTGTTATCTGTATCAACTATACATGAAGATAATATTTAGATTGTTATCTGTATCAACTATACATGAAGATAATATTTAGATTGTTATCTGTATCAACTATACATGGTTATTTTGTCTTCAAATATAATTACTAAACTAACTGCTGTGCTTTATTTTGGATATGTATTGGTTGAAGAATCAAACGAAGCCAGACTTTGATTTAGCATTTTTTATGTATTTTACATAATAACTAAGATTTGGTTTTGCTGCACTAAATCATCTTCCTCTTGGTCAAAGTAATCATGAAAACAATGTCTACCTCTCCTAGAGACTCCATGTCCGCTGCAGTGATATCAGATCAGGGGCCAAGTGAGGAAAACGGTGGCTTCAGAGTTTTTCTCTAATGCAATTTTAACACTGACATTTTTTCTTGCTGTCCATTGTTTTCCAGAATTAGCCATGATGATGGAGAGAGCTGCCCTGCTGGTGTTCTGCTGTCTGGTGACGGCTGTATCAGACGTCTGTATCAGGCTCCCCACTCTGGCCATCTATCAGGTACTGTAAGAAGCCAAACATTCTGCATAACAGCAATTTCATTTACAATCCAGTAATTTCAATAGTATTCAAATATGTTGCAGAATATTAACCAACATGCTAATTTGACAAATGTCTACCACGGGTTGTATGACATATGACAAAAGATAGCTTATTTTGCTTCAATGTGACTTAAAAAAAACTACAATCTCAGAACTGGAAATTATCACTTCACCTAACTATAATTGAGATAATGGCATTTAAAATATGGTAGATTTTTGACATAGCATGTGAAAACAAACTGTTCACTTATACACAGTCATGTCCACAAAAAAATATTTGTTCATGTGGGTAGGCTTATCAGCATCACATGCTCTGCAGCCAAGAACCGCTCGATGCATTTGTTTGCGTCAGACAGACATGGGGGAGAGGGCCTGTGAGGCGTTTGTTGGCACGATTCTCACAATTGTCGTCTTTGAGACATATTTGACGATCATGGAAACATCTCAGGAACAGTGTGCCTAGTTTAGGAACAGTGTGCCTATGTCTGTCTGATGCAAACAAATGCATCGAGCTGTTAATGTCACTACACTTCCTGAATCGACTGAATGACATTTGGAATTGACCCCTCAAGCCTGTGTCACTGTCACATGACTCCACACCTAGTTTCAAATACTATTTGAAATAATTTCAAATACTTTAGCTGTGTTGGATTGAGCTTGCCTGTCGCAATGGAACCAATAGAAACTCTTGAAAGTGCAAACCCTGGCCATCTGCCACAAAGATTTCATTTGAACCCAGGCCTGCATGATTCTTCTCTCTGTCTCTCTGTAGAGAGGCCTATGAGAAGATCCTTGGTGTTCCCAATGGAAACTGACAACAGCTACGTGGAGCTGGTCCCTCAGAAGGATCTTGACATGGGAGCCTTCACCCTGTGCATGCGTGTGGCCACAGAACTGGCAAAGGGCAACCGTGACATCATCTTGTTCGCCTACCGTACACTACTACGACGAGCTCAACGTGTGGAGAGAAGCTGACGGCAGGTACGGTCTGTATTTGAGTGGGGACGGGCTCTTCTTCCACCTACCTGAGTTCAACACCTTCCAGACCCACCTCTGTCTCACCTGGGACTCGAAGTCAGGTATGGCCGCGTTCCATGTAGATGGGAAGAGGAGCATTAGGAAGGTGTATAAACCAGGACACAAAGTGCAGAATGGAGGTAAGGTCATCCTGGGACAGGATCCAGACTCTTTCCTGAAGGACTTTGACAGCAAGCAGAGTTTCATCGGAGAGATCACAGACGTCAACATGTGGGACTACGTGCTCTCCGATGCCATGATAGAGGCTTTGCATGTTGGGAAACGTATGTCCAGAGGGAACATTTTTGACTGGGAAACCATAGAGCTCATAGTCAATGGGAATGTCAAGGTGATCACTGAAGAGTTGTAAGGTGTCTCCAAGGCACCAACAACATGCTCTCCATCTAGGGGTGCTGCACTGTGGCCTGACCCTGTGCTCTCTCAACTGTGTGTCAGTGTGATGTATGTTATCTGAGGGAGTTAAGAAATTACAGAAAATTAATATGGAGAATAAAGTTGTATTAGTTTGAGTCCCTGTCTCATCTCAACAAATATAAAGTTCCCAACGGGCACAAGCACATGTTTTTTTATTTGAGTGTGTGTGGGGGGGTGTGGGTGTGTGGGTGGGTGGGGGAGGGGGGTGCTAACATTTTAACACTGATGTAATCGCATAGATAAACAGCAGGGGGCAATCCATTATACATTTTGACTGATGACAGCGTGGGGGTGCAGAATTTAAAGGCAAGTCGAGACTAACTGATTCACAAATCACCTTGCATCATAAATAACTACTCAATATTATTTGCAGATCAGTCAGTCAGACACTATTACCTATGAATAGGGTGGCAGGTAACCTACCAGTTAGAGCGGCGAGGTTGCCAGTTCGAGTCCTTGGTCAATAAGAAAACTCTGGCACGAAGTGAGCTGGCAACCAGAGGGTTGCTGGTATCAGATCCTAGATGCCATTGCCTGCCCTTGAGCAAGGCACATAACCCCCCACAACAACAGCTCCGCAGGTGCCCAGTGTGGCAGCTCCCTGCACCTCTCCAAAACATGTATGTGTCTATCAGAGGGGTTGGGTTAAAAGCTGAAGTAAAATTTTGGTTGGACTTTGTGTGTAATTGACCAATAAAGTGATCCTAAACTTAAATCACATGTTTTATGTTCTTGAACACAGCCAGTGAGGTACAGTACTGGCAAACACACAGATGAGTTCAAGGTTGAGTTCCTCCCCGACTACAGCGCCTCGATAGGTATTTAACATATCAACTAACTACATGATATAGCAATCTGATGCACAGTCGATGGCGTGACCTACGTCAAGCAAGTAAAGTCGTGCGAGTGTGTCGTAAATGCTAAAATAGCTATAAGAGTTGCACACACAACGTACAATGCGCATTGTGAGAGATGCTGCACACTTCTCTTTTTTAGAACTATTCTTGCAACATTTCCAAAGTCCGTTTTCTGTCCCGTATTCTGTCATTGTTGTACTACGGTTGTAAGGGAAGGCTCTTTCCGTAGTGTCCCAATAGCTTTTACATTTGTTTCCTTTACTTGTCTCATTCCATTCAAGGCCCCTTCATTACATCTGAATAAACTGATCACTTTTTTTATGGTAGCGAGGAGACAAGGGAGGGAAGCCATTGCAGACTTGATTATAACATGGCCAGCGTATGGTAGTGGTTATGATACTGTATTTATTTGTACAACTCCACCAGAATAAAAATGCTTCATAAGTATAGAAGCACTGCAAATGTTTATACAGAACATAGTACATTCTTTCTCTCTTTGTTTTCAGTCTTTTAAACCCAGAGAAGAAGCTGGGAGCCATAAAGTGAAGTGCCAGTCAGACATTTGAAAGGGCACCTACAAACCGGATCTCACATCTGTTCAGACAAAACAGAGTTACAGGGGACAGCAAAACAATGTCAAGAAGCCGATGTTCCGTTCCCACTCAGAACGCAGTTTGAAAATCTCATGATTTACAGAAGTCAAGTTAAAACAAGCTATTTGTAAGCATTCAAGGCATACACGTACTTACACTCCCCTACGTATTTATTTGGACAGTGAAGCTAAAACTTTTAATTTGGCTCTATACTCCAGCATTTTGGATTTGAGAGCAAACTTTTATTTTTTTATATGAAGCTATAGTAAAGTGTCACCTTTTATTTGAGGGTATTTTCATGCATATCTGTTTTACCGTTTAGAAATGAATGCACTTTATGTATCTCGTCCCCCATTTTAAGGTGTCGTACATATTTGGACACATTCACTTATAGTACAGTCAATTTAGTCAAAAGTTTAGTATTTGGTAACATTACCAATAACAGGGGAGGTATGATATTTATGCCTCTAATTTTTCACTAATTATTCACAATTTGTTCATGATTATGCATACTCATGGTAGCATCCAAATGAATGTGGAAGTGTTCAGAAGTGTTCATTCTTATTTACAATAAAAGTGACTACAACATGACAAAATACATTATTTAACATTAATTTCTATTAGGCCCAAAATCATCTGAAACACAACCAAAACAAACTGCAAATGCATCCAACAAGTGTGTAGAGTCACAAGCTTGATGTAGTCATTGCGTGCTACGAATATTGGACCAATATTAAACCTTTGACAAATTGACTTGATACATCAAGTGCTTTCATTTCTAAATGGTAAAACAGATTAAAAATACCCTCAAATAAAAGGTGACATTATGTACTGTTGCCTCACAAATCATTTTCTCAGCTACTCGCCCAAGCCTCTCCAGGTTCTCCTTTACCCAAATCCAGATAGCAGATGTTCTGAAAGAGCTGCAAAACCTGGACCCGTACAAATGAGCTGGGCTTGACAATCTGGACCCTCTATTTCTGAAACTATCCGCCGCCATTGTCGCAACCCCTATTACCAGCCTGTTCAACCTCACTTTCATATCGTCTGAGATCCCCAAGGATTGGAAAGCTGCCGCAGTCATCCCCCTCTTCAAAGGGGGAGACACCCTGGACCCAAACTGTTACAGACCTATATCCATCCTGCCCTGCCTATCTAAGGTCTTCGAAAGCCAAGTCAACAAACAGATCACTGACCATCTCGAATCCCACCGTACCTTCTCCGCTGTGCAATCTGGTTTCCGAGCCAGTCACGGGTGCACCTCAGCCACGCTCAAGGTACTAAACGATATCATAACCGCCATCGATAAAAGACAGTACTGTGCAGCCGTCTTCATCGACCTTGCCAAGGCTTCGACTCTGTCAATCACCATATTCTTATTGGCAGACTCAGTAGCCTCGGTTTTTCTGATGACTGCCTTGCCTGGTTCACCAACTACTTTGCAGACAGAGTTCAGTGTGTCAAATCGGAGGGCATGCTGTCCGGTCCTCTGGCAGTCTCTATGGGGGTGCCACAGGGTTCAATTCTCGGGCCGACTCTTTCCTCTGTATATATCAATGATGTTGCTCTTGCTGCGGGCGATTCCCTGATCCACCTCTACGCAGACGACACCATTCTGTATACTTCCGGCCCGTCCTTGGACACTGTGCTATCTAACCTCCAAACGAGCTTCAATGCCATACAACACTCCTTCCGTGGCCTCCAACTGCTCTTAAACGCTAGTAAAACCAAATGCATGCTTTTCAACCGATAGCTGCCTGCACCCGCACGCCCGACTAGCATCACCGACCTGGATGGTTCCGACCTAGAATATGTGGACATCTATAAGTACCTAGGTGTCTGGCTAGACTGTAAACTCTCCTTCCAGACTCATATCAAACATCTCCAATCTAAAATCAAATCTAGAGTTGGCTTTCTATTCCGCAACAAAGCCTCCTTCACTCACGCCGCCAAACTTACCCTAGTAAAACTGACTATCCTACCGATCCTCGACTTCGGCGATGTCATCTACAAAATAGCTTCCAACACTCTACTCAGCAAACTGGATGCAGTTCATCACAGTGCCATCCGTTTTGTTACAAAAGCACCTTATACCACCCACCACTGCGACCTGTATGCTCTAGTCGGCTGGCCCTCGCTACATATTCGTCGCCAGACCCACTGGCTCCAGGTCATCAACAAGTCCATGCTAGGTAAAGCTCCAGCTTATCTCAGTTCACTGGTCACGATGGCAACACCCACCCGTAGCATGCGCTCCAGCAGGTGTATCTCACTGATCATCCCTAAAGCCAACACCTCATTTGGCCGCCTTTCATTCTAGTTCTCTGCTGCCTGTGACTGGAACGAATTGCAAAAATTGCTTTAGTTGGAGAATTTTATCTCCCTTACCAACTTCAAACATCTGCTATCTGAGCAGCTAACCGATCGCTGCAGCTGTACATAGTGTATCGGTAAATAGCCCACCCAATATTACCTACCTCATCCCCATACTGTTATTTATTTACTTTTCTGCTCTTTTGCACACCAATATCTCTACCTGTACATGACCATCTGATCATTTATCACTCCAGTGTTATCTGCACCCACAAGGGTGCGTTCTGAGCCCTCTGCTGTAGTCCCTGTTCACCCACAACTGCATGGCCACGCACGCCTCCAACTCAATCAAGTTTGGGGACGACAACAGTGGTAGGCTTGATTACCAACAACGACGAGACGGCCTACAGGGAGGAGGTGAGGGCCTCAATCTGCAAAATTGTAATTATTCGCCTACCTCCTCATGCCTTTTACACACAATGTATAGAGACTTTTTTTTTCTACTGTGTTATTGACTTGTCAATTGTTTACTCCATGTGTAACTCTGTTGTCTGTTCACACTGCTATGCTTCATCTTGGCCAGGTCGCAGTTGCAAATGAGAACTTGTTCTCAACTAGCCTACCTGGTTAAATAAAAGTGAAATAAATTTAAAATTTAAATTAAGTACTTTAAAAATATATACATTACAACACTACAAAGGGTGTATTGCACCCAGAAGAAAAAGCAGTACACTTAATCCCCATTTCTTTATTTATTTCATTACAAAAACATGTGATTTTATTGAATTGCCCATCAAAATGTTGTTCTAGAGGGGGTTAGGTCTTTATTGTAAGGGGAAAATAGCTCATGTAATTCCTTGAGAAGACAAGCATACATTACAGACTTATGATGAACATGTCAGTGAAGCCACCATCAAACTTCATCAAAAGGACTTGTAAAAAAAATCAATGGCTTACTTCCTGATGCACCTTTTGATACATAGCCATAGTAGATGGGCACAGAACGTGGAACGCAGAAAAAAAATATCCATCCCAATTACATTATGAAACCATAAATGATATCCAACCAAGCCAGTTGTGAAAAAAATAAAAATATGAAAAAAAAGGCCAAACAAAGTTACAGAAAAATGAAGTGCAAGGATGGTTGTTTCCAGTCCTCAGTAAGAGTATTGTGTCAGAGTCTGTCCGGACCCTCTACCAACACCTTGGATTATAACATTTATTCTTTTCAAGTTGAAAAAGAAAGGTGAAACTGCATTTCAAATTGTCCATTGGATTCATGGTATAACCTCTGACAGTCTGATGGTTGACGATGTGTCAAACGAATCCTTGAAAACCAAAAACTAAGCATCTTTAAATCTTCTTCAATCTTGTCATTTACTTGCAAGTCTGAAAGAGAAGAAAATACATACATTAGAATGTTTGTTGTAAGCGTTAAAATAATCATCTAATTTAAAGCCTTTTAACTGAATGACAAGTCCTGGATACATGTTTAACACATCTGATGTGTTAAACTTCCTCATGCATTTCTTTACAGCATAAAGACAGGACTTTCTCAGCAACCGAACATGAACTGCAGAACAATCAGGATGACATAGGTTAATTCTGAGCTCAGCCAATAATGACACCACACATGTTGCATCTGAGAATAACTATGTACAATGGCAGGCAATATGAAGATGAATAAAATGGTGACAGACAGGATGTTAAAGGTCAAATCCATATTGCAATAAAGATAAATAGAGCTCTCGGTTAATAACAATGTGCACTATAGCTTATTTTATTTGTATTTTCCTTTAAACTACTACTAGTTTGATGGTTTTAGCCATCAATTGTCCCATTAACAAATAACCCATATTAGCAAACTCATTTCAAATCTCTCTAGTATAGGCTACTTATCGTAATGAAAGACATCAGCAAAATGCCTGCGATGAGTGATCGGTATGGTTGATGTCGATTATTTTTGGTTTATAGTCCCAGCTGTAAAAGGTGAGCAGATGATTTTGTGGTGGGATGAGCAAGATGCTGGCCAGAACACTAGATAGAGAGTGAGTCCTGACTGCACCACACAGCCATGCATTATACAGGGCAATGGGGATGCACTGGGATGCAGTCCATAGAGATGCCCTTACTTCAGCCTGGAAGACTGGCCCTTTGTTATTAGAAAACGGGCCTTTACCGCAGGCTCCTATACTTTGCCAACCTACTACTTTGCTCTGCAGCAATCCTGAAAAAGAGAAATGTAGCAAGGAGTACACAGGAGAGTTAAGGAGACAGGCAGTCACTATAAGAGACAGTGGCTAAAGAAAGAAAAGCAAGTCAGGCAAGCAGAAACAAGTCAAAATTAAATCCACTGACACCACATCAACCAGAAGAATCATTAGACTATCAAATGGTTGAAAGGACTCGGTTAGAAAATGGCATGAACAAGGTGCAGTAATTCCACAGTAAAATTGGCCAATTAGACTAACGTCTTCAGCCAGTGACACATATTACCTCTGTCTCTATGGCCTTTGGAGAGAAGGTATGAGGGGAATCACCCACACGGTGCAATCTGGCCAGGCCCTCATGGTCCCAGTGGTTATACGCTCTACAGTGGAGTCTCCACTATTCTGCTAGCCTGGCACGGCCAGGGGGGAAATCACAGGTGACACACACCAAGGGGGCAGTGCGCCACCGTAGGCTCTTACACACCCTCTCAAGGGCCCTGAGTGAAGTAGTCAGCCACATCTCTGACAATCAACAAAGAGGTCCAAAACCCCCCCCAGAGTCCTTGTCATATTAAACTCCCCCCCCCAGAGTCCTTGTCATATTAATATCCCCCCCAGAGTCCTTGTCATATTAAAAGCCTCCCCAGAGTCCTTGTCATATTAAAAAGACATCAAACTTTCTACATGTGGTAGAGAGCTCTCTAGAGAGAAACTGACAGTCTGTGTTGCGATCGCTAACAGTAGCCATACCTAACCTCGGGCTCTACAGTGCGACCATTTTACTTGCACATGCGCCTAAATAGTTGGCTGCGCAGCCTGGCATTTTTTATTTATGAGCACCAGTGTGCCTAGAGAAATGAAGGATTCTAGCTTAAGTACCTGAAACATGTTTAATTGTGCTCCTAAATGTCTTACTGTGCGCCTACATTTTTCTAATTTTCACCACTGCTCCTTGTAAAAAAGGTCAGCGTAGAGCTCTGGCCATACCTCTTCACTGCTTTCTGGGCCAACATGCGGTTTCCAGCCAGGAAGGTAAGACTGCCAATGATAGCCAGGTACTTGAGGGTCTGGAACATGTTGAGGTGAGTCCAGTAGACGTACATCAGACCCAGCATGCCTGAAACAACAAGAACAGAGTAAAGGTGATCAACTAGGAAAAATATATACAGCCTTCAAAAAGTTCACCCCCCTTGACTGTTTACACATTGTTGCGTTACAGCTTGAATATAAATGGTTTTAATTAAGATTGTCATAATCCCCCATAATGTGAAAGTGGAAATGTTCGTTGAACATTTTCAAAATGAATAAACAATTAAAAGCTGAAATGTCTTGAGTCATTCATTATTATTATGTAGAGGAAGGAAACTGATCAGGGATTTCACCATGTGGCCAATGGTGATTTTAAAACAGTTAGAGTTTAATGGTTGTGATATGAGAAAACTGAGGGTGGAACAACACTGCAGTTACTCCACATTTCTAACCTAAATGACAAAGTGAAGAGAAGGAAGCCTGTACAGATTAGAACATATTCCAAAAACATGCATCCTGTTTGCAACAAGGCACTTAAGTAATACTGCAAAGAAATTAACTTTTTGTCCTGAATACAATGAGTTATGTTTTGGGCAAATCCAACACAAAACATCCCTGAGTACCACTCTTCAAATTTTAAAGCATGGTGGTAACTGCATCATGTTATGGGTATACTTGTCATTGGCAAGGACTAAGGATCCTAGAGGAAAATGTTATTTCCAACAGACACTGGGAGACAAATTCACCTCTCAGCAGGACAATAACCTAAAACACAAGGCAAAATCTACACTGGAGTTGCTTACCAAGACAACATTGAACTTTCGAGTGAATAGTTAGTTTTGACTTAAAACTACAGCAAGATATGAAAATGGCTTCCTTGCAATGATCAAAAACCAACTTGACAGAGCTTGAAGAAGTTTTTTTAATAATAAAAAAGGGCAAATATTGTACAATCCAGGTGTGTAAATTGCTTAAGAGACTTACACAAAAAGACTCTCAGCTGTAATCACTGCCAAATGTGTTTCTAACATGTATTGTCTCTGGGAGTGAATACTTATCTAATCAAGATATATTAGTGTTCTATTATTCATTTTAAAAAAGTATATAATTTTTCCTTTCACATTGCTGATTCATTTTTGAAGATCGTTGACCAAAAATGTCAATTAAATCAATTTGAATCCCACCTTGTAACAACAAAATTTGGAAAAAGTTAAGGGGTGTAAATACTTCCTGAAGGCACTGTATCTGTGGAGTGACAATGCCAGTAGTTTCCATTGTAACCCTAGACTCAGAACTACATCATTGCTCAGTACTCACATGCGTGGCCCACATGGAAGAGCACAGAGCTGGGGGAGAGGCTGAAGTTTGAGATGTTGGCACCGAGTTTGAACCACTGAACAGAGAGGGAGAGAGAAGAATAAACTATACCACAACAGTACAAAAACCACAACAGTACAAAGGGTCTGAAAAGAGATTGTCCAGGTAGCACACAATGCAGTGATCCAAGCCTTACACAGCAAGGACAATGTCGTCACTCAAAACTGTAAATGTCATAGAAGATACATTTTATGTCATACAGCATTGCTATTGTAATTTCAAATTAAAATCAGTGTTCAGTTAAATCAAAAACCTAGGCTCATTCAGGGTGTACCAAGGCTTTATTCTAAGCCTGGGTAAATACAAAACATTCAGACTGAATAGAGGCAGATTTGAACCCTTTCTAAAAGGTTACCATTGAACAATTCCAAACATAGAGAAGTAAAGCGAGCCTCACCAGAATAAGCAGCAGGAGGAACGGAGAGAGGACGAGGGCTGTGAAGGTGTTAGACACCACCGTGGGTGGCTTCTTCTCAGGCTCCCGGAACAAGTGCTACAGAGGAGGAGAACATCATTCAAGTCCAGTTATTTATCCATTTATTATACAACGGGTGGGTCTAATCCTGAATGCTGATTGGTTAAAACTGCATAGCAGCCGGTGTCTATTCCACAAGTTACCACCAGCTAAATCTATGAAGTTAAAATGCCTATTTACTCTGTTCCATTTGATTACGCAATTGCCCAGCAATTTATAAACTTGATCTCACAAGTGTCCTGATGAGTGAGCAGATTTTCTATGCGCGCCTCATTAGCTCATTTTTATGGATGTGTCCAGATAAATGTCACTAGAAACAGCTTAAACAAATGCGGCTACTCTGTTATTCTGTTTTTTTGACGCGACTAAGATAATTACATTGCCAGCCAGTGTGGAAATAGAACATTTAGAACAAACAACTGGGTTGCGTCCATAGATACAGAACAAAAAGACTGAACGACTGGGTCGCGTCTCTAGCAACCGAACGATAGAACAAATGACCAGCCGGCTTGGGTAGCAACCCTAGATTTGTGTTGGGACTAAATCTTGTGGAGGGATAAAATATTATGAATAAATTCATCAAAATAATGTTAATGAAAATATGTCAATCAGTATTTGAATATGTTGTATCAAAGTGATAATGCCCTCGAAGCCGGTGTTTGGAGTATATATATATTATTGGCACAGTTTGCCAATATATCAAAACACCAGCTTCTTGTGCATTATCACTTAACTAGTTTATCTATCAGCGACTATGCACCCGAGTGAGATTTCTCTCATCTTCATTAGTCATTTCAAGCTATGACTAGTAGCCTCAAGAGTAGCGAAACAAAATGTTACATAACTCATCACAATGTTCAATTATATGCAAGTGTTGGGCTTGTTGTTAACCTGAATATCTGGTTTGGGCATGTAAAGGGTCTTGGACTGGATGGCTGCTGGGGCCTCCTCATCAAGGAACTTCAGGACAACATCAGCCACGTTCCACAGAATGGGGTTCTCCAAGGTGGCATCTCCCACGATGAGGTGGAGGACATAGGTCCCAGACATGGAGTCAAACTCAGACTTCCTCTCTGCTGTGTCCAGCTCAAACTTATAAAGGTTCTTACTGTCCGGCTCAGCAACAAACACAACCTCCTGGCCAGTTTTCTGATTGTGAAACCTCACAAAGGTCTGTAAAGAAAAACAAAATACCCTCAAGAGGTGTAGCACAATGCAATGTTGACAGAATGAGAGCAGGAACATAAAAATGTTAACACAGAAAAAGCTAAATACCTGGTGGGGAGTGAGCTCTACTCCAGTGTTGGCATCCACTAATTGGAAATTCATGGCAAAGTTCTGATGGCTGTCTGCAGTAAAGGAGCCCTTGGCCTTGAAGGGATAGTCCACCCTGAAAATGACATACTTTAGATGTATTTTGTGTGGCTATGGGTAAGGACAACCTCTGTGTTATGGGTCTCACAAGGGCAGTATTAAAATGCCTTCATATACGTGGTTGGGCTCTCTGACCTGGATGTCTTGGTGCCGATGCTCTGGTCCTTATCCACTACAGACAGGTCCATATTAGTGATGGCTACCTCAGTGGACACCTTCACTTTCAGCTGAAGGCAGGTGGAGAGAGAGAGAAATTAAGGAATAAAATGGAACTCATATGAAGAAATTCAAATGAAGCAGAGTGATTGTCACATGTATGGTGAGTCAGAGAAAGCTAAAGTAAATGCTAGAGGTTAATAGTATTCATACCTGGTCAAGTAACATAAAAAGTGATGTACGCTAATGGAAAAGGCTACTTTGTAGGAATAACCTTCCTTGGCAAGCACAATGAACTGCTACTCTTCTGACCAATCCCAAAGAGGCAACTCTGACTTAACTTCCAACAACATTTAGACTAATTGATGGTTCTCAAAATAACAAATCCAAAACTATAGACCTTCTTTACTTGGCATTGTGTGTACCATGCCCCCATTTAAGAAAATACTAAACTACCAAATACTATATAGAAGATTATGTTACATCTATGTGGGTACCAAATGATTCCCAATAAATTTCTCTTGAATAAAAGACGAGCTCACCTCAACCTGATTGGCAACCAATCGGCTGTCCCCGGTGACAGCCACAGTAAACTGGTAATATCCACTGGATGGCTGGCTAGCCATGAAGTTAAGTTCAAAAATGCCACTGTAAAACAGTTGGAAATAATTATTAAACACTACAGCGCTGACATACAAATAACATGCATGAACAGCAGAGATATTTCCCTGACTGCAACGATTTAATTAAAGCTTGGATTCTATAAAACTAAATATTAATCTACACAAAATTATTGTCCAGACAAATTCAAAATCGGTCTGTCTACCATACTTACTTTCTGAGGGAGAAAGGTGCCTGGCTGAGTACAACACTCTTAGAGGCAACAGCTTGTGCAGATTCCACCAGCAGATTGGCTGAGGCAAGAGGATTGGACAGGATGTCTGTCACCAGAAGCTGTGGGTAAAGACAAGGAGGCAGATAAAGGCTCAGTGAAAAGAAAATGGGGTGGAGACCATTACCCAGTGGTGGACAGGCAAGGGCACTGAACAAGGTCCACTAGGGTTCATGTCAACAAGGTTAGGGCTCAAGTAAGAAACACTATTCATGTGACATCCTTCAAAACGTGTTTCCAATTGATGACATCTAAATCATAAACTTAAAAAATTAAAAATGTCACTGGATGATAAACACTGGAGTAGTAGAGGAGAGCATACATGCAGGATTGGCTGGCTGTGGGAGACTGTTGCAGGCCCCTGGGTACTGACGATGACTGGCACGTGGAAGCGGTTGCTGGAGAGAGCTGCAGCAGCACAGGCTACACTGAACGCCTCAGACCGGGAATCCCAGGACTTCTTACTGAACACAGAGTTCACCAGCTGGATCACCTGGTCCTGTGGGGATAAAAGCTCACATTTATAGTAATCTGATAAGATAGCTGGGGTTTCAACTTTTATTGTCACGTGCACAAGTACAATGAAAATCCTTTCTTACTTGCTCTTTCCCAACAATGCAGTAATCGATATCAGTAGTACTATTTGTTATGTAAAAGTCAAGTAGAACAAAAAAAGACACGAGAAATATAAAATAAACATGAGAAAGTAAGCAAGCTACTCTGGAGTTCCATTCCAGAGATCTAATACAGAACACATGATCGGGAAAAAGTCACACCGCCTCATGCAACCTGTGTCCCTTCTACCACCCACATAAATGGTGACAGCAGGTTACCTCTTTCAGAGGAGGCTCCGTGTCCGCATGGTCTGACAGTGTGTAGGCTGCTGTCACAAAGAGGGCGGTCGCCTCAAGTCCCTCCTCAAACTGGAGGTACACTCCACCCAAGTCATCCAATCGTGCTGCCAGATCCTTACAAGGGAGAGAAAGGTTCAAATACAACATCTCTGCTTGAGAAACCAGTTCACATGTGGGAAATTTGCAACTTTGCAAAGTAATTCATCTGACAAAAACTGTAGCTCAGCACCACCTAGTGGACTTGTAAAACTCACCTCAATCTCCTCCAGGATTCCTCCAAGCTCAGCCTGCTGGGAGAGACGGGTGGCAGTCTGGAGTGCAGTAGTGATCCTGTACAGAGAGAAGAAAAAAAACAGTCACTTTACTATGACAAAACAGTGTCAAGTCTTTAGATCAATGGCCATAGGAATGCGTTATCTGTTCAAAAGCGAAGTTTGTTAGAAAGGACAAAGTAACAATGAAGTTCAAAAACCCAAATGATCAAAGAAACGATTCAGCAGCAAGTCTGTTCCATCTGTCAGGCCAGCGGGTATTACTCACGCCAAGACGTTGTCCTCCTTGGCAATACGGGCGACGAGGGCAGCGACGACTTCCTGTGAAGCCAGAGGAAGCCCCAGGGAACTGAGGGCGCTGACAGCTCTGAAGATCTGTGTTACTGTAGAGTCCTCGCTGACTGCTGCCAGAAGGATGTCACGGGTCTCGTTGGATACTGGCATCTAAATATGTCATTCATAAAGAGGGAGAACACAGAGCTAAGCAAGGACTTCACTGGCAGAGCATCCAAAACCACCATCATAAATGTCTTAATTCCATGCAAGCCACCATTTATGTTACTGGAAGAGCAAATAACCTGCTTTTTTGTCATACATAAGTAAGCTCCCTATAGGACTACTTACCTCACAGTCTGAGATGGCCTGACTGGCCTCAGCAGCGAAGAAGAGGGAGTCGACACTCATGGGGTCCAATTGGGCCTTCAGAAACTGACAGGCATCCTGCAAAATAAAAAACAAGGATTTAATAAGGCAACAAGCTGTACAGTAAAACACATAGGTAAACATTGTGGTGATTATAGAAGTGAATAGCCTAAGGTAACTAAACATGCCATAGGCTACACGTTTTGGATACAACAGTCAAGCCTCTTTCCTTCAATAATTCGAAGCTCATTTTTCTTACATTTTCATCAGCAACTGAGGCTCCAAGCTTGTTCAAACCAACGATGGAGTAGTATGCTGATGCCAGGTCTGTGAAGGGTTGGCTCAGGAGGCCTTTAAGTCTCTCCACGTCTGACAGGGAGAGGTGATGGGATGGGGTCAGAGCCTGGGCCCCGAGAGCCACGGTGAGGAGGACCAAGCAGAACACACCTGTGGGGACACATGCATGATGGTTACAGCCAGGTCAGTAGGAGGGGGAAGATTTCAACTATTTGACTTCCCATTTTAGAAGTGTAGACTTGTTTGTAGTCTTGATCATGCAACCATTGCACAGTAACCGATGCAGAACACTCCCATTTCTTAACTAGAGGAACCAGCTAGAAAGCTAGCTAACGTGAGCGATAGATTTGACAACGTTGTGGAAAACTAACGTTGGGAATCATAATACAGACAGCGTACACTTGTATACAATCCAATTCATGATGATGATGTACATGCAAGGTACATGTATAGCAATATCTAGTTAGCTACGAGTCTACGACATCCTAGCTACCTGCTAACGTTAGCTTCCACATTGGTCCTGTCACTCCAGCCTGGAGTCCAGGCGTTACATACTTGCACCCACCATTTGTAGACTTTGGCAATATCAAAATCAGCGCTAGACTACATTACTACATATGGGTGGCAACCAGTAATAAGAAGTTTACTTAGATCGTATTTAGAATTTTAAAAAACGCTTTATACTTACGAGGCTGGGCCATGTCCACTCCAATGATGTATAGATAGATCATTGGCTCACTCTTGTCGTCTAATGTATCGTCACCTAAGAGCCGCAATTGCTTCCGGGTTCCAAGCCTTGGAGACTACAATTTCAAAGACATGGGGTGGTAATTGCATTTTCAGACTTGGTATGTGTTATTATTAAACAACCACCTATCACACAGCGTATTATTTCCCAAATAAATTACAATAAAATAACATTTTAAAATCATATATCCTCAGATGCTGTTTTATGAAATGCCAAATCTGACAGCTAGTGTCGTTACCCCTATTCGTATAATTGGTTACACCTAAATGCTGCAAATGAATGAACGCGTTCTGATATCAGAACCAGAGGGTTGTTGGACATGTCGGAAATGCGGGCCAGAATAACAAAACAAAAAATGTAGATCAAATGATCGGGTAAAATCTGTGCAAATATTATACATTTACATTATATTTCAGTGCCTTTCAAACGTTACCGGGCTCATGTGACTGCCCCTCAACACAAAAAGGGGCAGGTTCACATAAGCATTGTGTCCGTTTTTCATTGGCCCTCATCAAGAAACAAACCACACTCAAAATTCCTAATCTGGCCCCCATCTTTGATTTATCACAAAATCAATAGCTCACCAACCGATTAAGTCAATAAAAAGACAACATACATTTAATATTTTTCAATCACACATTGCAAATGCACAGGCAATTTTACAAACTGTTCATATAATTTAATATTTTTAGTTTGTTTACATTAGTAAAAAAAATGATTCTCAGACATTTTGTTATCTGCACAGAACATTATCAGGTTTCAGTAGAAAAATCCTGTACCTCTTAACATTTTGGACATGAGAATAGGACAACCCGAGTGTATGATTCTTCTATGGTGATGCATATTCACGTCACATGCTTCTACTCTTAAAATAGTAGCCTATAATACAACTACAGGAGTTGACAATAGACTACATATTATGAAAAATAGATCATAGGAAACAAACATTTCTGCAACCTCACCAACCATCTGTTCGCTTGTGAGTTAACTTGTTTAGATTCATTATTGAAACAACTCCAATACTGATAGATGTAAGTGCAAAATGACATGTGAACTTGAGATATCAAAAGGAAAACATTTAGACCTTTCTATTACATTTGAGTATGACAAATTTGATATAAATGTGGATTAAATTGTTTTTGTACAGTGTTAAGACCTTTACGAGAACGATGTGTGAAGATTCAAACTGCATTACATTTGAAACACTTATATACCCATAAAGTTGCCCTACAATACAATTATTTCCATATTTACAAGTATCCAGGACTGAGAAAACATTACTTCAGTTGAGCACGCTCAACACAGCACGAGATCATTTTTTTTTATACAAAATGTTGTTTTAGAAACCTAAAACCATGCTATCATCGATACCAACACAATCAAGGCTGGGTTTACTCAGGCAGCCCAAATATCAGAATTGGGCTACCTGTGTAAATGCTGTCTAAGTTTGGGAAGAGACGCATTGAAACATGTTTACCATGTTTAATCCATAAGAGTCTAAGCTGGGGTGTATTTAACCCTTTATTTTAAAAAGGCACTAAACTATCTCCATATATACAGTGCATTCGGAAAGTATTCAGACCCCTTCTCTTTTCCCACATTTTGTTACGTTATAGTCTTATTCTAAAATAGATTAAATAAAAATCTACACACAATACCCCATAACGACAAGAGAAGTGAGAAGAGATTTTTTTTTGCAATTGTATTAAAAATAAAAAGATACCTTATTTACATAAGTATTCAGACCAGCTCAGAGACAGGATTGTGTTAAGGCACAGATCTGGGGAAGGGTACCAAAAACTTTGTGCATCACTGAAGGTCCCCACCAAGAACCACCAAGACTCTTCCTGCAGCAGGCTCCCTGGCCAAACTGAGCAATCAGGGGAGAAGGGCCTTGGTCAGGGAGGTGACCAAGAACCTGATGGTCACTCTGAAAGAGCTCCAGAGTTCCTCTGTAGAGATGGGGGAATCTTCCAGAAGGACTAACATCTCTGCAGCACTCCACCAATCAGGGCTTTATGGTAGAGTGACCAGACAGAAGCCACTCCTCAGTAAAAGGCACCTGACAGCCTGCTTGGAGTTTGCCAAAAGGCACCTAAAGGACTATCAGACCATGAGAAATACAATTCTCTTGTCTGATGAAACCAGATTGAACACTTTGGCCTAAATGGCAAGCATCACGTCTGGAAGAAACCTGGTATCATCCCTACAGTGAAGTATGGTGGTAGCAGCATCATGCTGTAAGGGTGTGTTTCAGCAGCAGGGACTGGGAGACTCGTCAGGATCAAGGGAAAGATGAATGGAACAAAGTACAGAGAGATCCTTGATGAAAACCTGCTCCAGAGCACTCAGGACCTCAGACTGGGGCGAAGGTTCACTTTCCAACAGGACAACGACCCCTGACAATGACCATGTTTCAATGAGTCTCTTCCCAACCTGAGCACACAGCCAAGACAACACAGGAGTGGCTTTGGGACAAGCCTCTGAATGTTCTTCAGTGGCCCAGCCAGAGCCCAGACTTGAACCCGATTGAACATCTCTGGAGAGACGTGAAAATAGCTGTGCAGCGACACACCCCATCCAACCTGACAGAGCTTGAGAGGATCTGTAGAGAAGAATGTGAGAAACTCTCCAAATAAAGGCGTGCCAAGCTTGTAGTGCCATACCTAAGAAGACTCGCTGTAATCGCTGCCAAAGGTGCTTCAACAAAGTACTGAGTAACGGTTCTGAATAGTTATGTAAATGTGGTATGTATTTTTTTTTTGTCGTTATGGGGTATTGTGTGTAGATTGAAGGGGCAAACGATTTAGTCCATTTTAGAATAAGGCTGTAACGTAACAAAATGTGGAAAAAGTCAAGGCCTCTGAATACATCGACACGGGGGAGTTTTTTAACTAGGGTTGCAACATTTCGGGAACTTTCAATAAATTCCCTGGTTTTCTAGAAATCATGGTTTGAGGAAACGAGATTTTGGGAAAACCAGGCAATTAATTGAAAGTTACCAGAATTTTGCAACCCTATATTTAACACAATGGAAATGTCTGCACAGAGGACAACGAGGTTAGTGAGGGCTCAGGACAGGATGAGGGCCCGGTTAGGAGCGTGGGATTTCAGTAAACGGAGGTAACGTCTTGCTTTCTCTGTCATTATGAGCTGGTCCTTAGTACGTCCACATACCACTGCTTCCCATGCCTTGGACATCTGACAACACAGCAAAGCATATCAATAACTTCAGATGCAAAACAGACAAATAGAGGGAAATGAAAACCATTACAAAAGATGATAAAAGACATGTATAACAAAAATGTATGCATTACAGGCTATTAGAAAACTCCTGATTATGATATAGTATACTAATAAACATGGGAAAAGACAGCTATTTAATAATAATTTCACTTAGATAGCAACCAATGGTAGCGTTTCATTAGAGTACTCACTGGGGTTGGGGGCACCGGGTTGGAATATGCACCACTCTCACTGGGTCCTAAACAGAAGCCCTGATCCAGAACATTCTCCTCTTTATCTTCAGTCTTCATACAAAAGGACGAGGAGTTGAGAGACATCTCAGCCTGCCACAAGGACAACAATATACAAATCAATGGAGGAAATCACCATCAACAATAACAGCAGAATTAAATCCATTTCTAATGAATGTACCTTAGAAAAGGTTTTGGACTCGGACTTCATGGACTGATGCCTCGCAGTGACTATCTCTTTGCAGTCCATGACATCCAGAGCCAGAGATTTACGCACTTTCTTCATTGGAGGTCGATGCTGGAAGCAAAGGAATGGACCACATAGTCAGACCATTCCATAAGACTGAGAAGCATCATCTGTGAAAGTAAATGATCGTAAAATTTCATCGTACTCACCACCTGCTTGCGTCTTTGCTCAGGTGGACTCTCATCCATCACGATCAGCTCAATCCCAGCCTCTTTCAAGAGGACCTCTTTCAAGTCCTCCTCATTCGGAGTCTGAGGCTAAGAATACAGAAATAAACTATTTTCAGCAGGATATTGAAGAAATTATCCATACAAATCATCTGACAATCCAGGTGCTTTCATTGACAACAGTAGCAAATGAGGGACTCACCATTGGTCGCAGAGAACCATACTTCTCCATGGCATTTTTGAATGGAGTTGGAGTCCGTGGGGTGGTGTCAAGATTTGACTTGTGGTTGGGTGTGATGAACCTTGATAAAAAGACAAACTAAATATAATTCTCTACTGCTACGAGATGAATCGTATCGCATGCCAACAATAACTTAGCACATACAAGACAATTGTGTGTCAATAATGCCTTATTACATACACTGAGTTTGGGTACAGCTTGGATGAGCAAACAGAGTTTTCCTTCTGTGTGAGTGGAGTCTTGTCACGGTGTAGTGGTGTGGTAACCCCAGACTTCTGATTGCACACTGGCGTAGAGGTGAGAGATGGATTCTCCAGCTCAAAGTTGTCCTGTTTGGTCCACATGTTGAGGAACTGGAAACACACACTGCATTTAGAAACCATTTCACTAAAATGACACCTAACGTCCATTTGCAATAGTACCCCCACAGGAACTCACCCAAACTTCCCCATTTCTCCTTCACCCAAATCCAGAAAGCTGATGTTCTGAAAGAGCTGCAACCCCTATTACTAGCCTATTCAACCTCTCTTTCGTATCGTCTAGAGATTCCCAAAGATTGGAAAGCTGCCGCGGCCATCCCTCTTCAAAGGGGAGGGGGGGTGGGTACACTCTAGACCCAAACTGTTACAGACCTATATCCATCCTAACCTGCCTTTCTAAAGTCTTCAAAAGCCAAGTTAACAAACAGATCACTGACCATTTTGAATCCCACCATACCTTCTCCACTATGCAATCTGGTTTCAGAGCTGGTCATGGGTGCACCTCAGCCACGCTCAATGTCTTAAACAATATCATAACCGCCATCGATAAGAGACATTACTGTGCAGCCGTATTCACCGACCTGGCCAAGGCATTCGACTGTCAATCACCACATTCTTATCGGCAGACTCAATAGCCTTGGTTTCTCAAACGATTACCTCGCCTGGTTCACCAACTACTTCTCTGATAGAGTTCAGTGTGTCAAACCGGAGGGCCCGTTGTCCGGACCTCTGGCAGTCTATGGGGGTGCCACAGGATTCAATTCTCGGGCTGACTCTCTTCTCTGTATACATCAATGATGTCGCTCTTGCTGCTGGTGATTTTCTGATCCACCTCTATGCAGACGACAACATTCTGTATACCTCTGGCATTTCTTTGGACACTGTGTTAACTAACCCCCAGACGAGCTTCAATGCCATATAACTCTCCTTCCATGGCCTCCAACTGCTCTTAAATGCAAGTAAAACTAAATGCATGCTCTTCAACCGATCGCTGCCCGCACCTGCCCAGCATCACTACTCTGGACAATTCTGACTTAGGTATTTGTAGTTGTCCACATATTCTAGGTTTCTGGTTAGACTGTAAACTCTCCTTCCAGACTCACATCAAACATCTCCAATCCAAAATTAAATCTAGAATTGTCTTCCTATTTCATGAAGAAAGCATCCTTCACTCATGCTGCCAAACATACCCTCGTAAAACTGACCATCCTACATCCCTTGACTTCGGCGATGTCATTTACAAAATAGCCTCCAACACTCTACTCAATAAATTGGATGCAGTCTATCACAGTGTCATCCGTTTTGTCACCAAAGCCCCATATACTACCCACCACTGCGACATGTACGCTCTCATTGGCTGGCGTTCGCTTCATATTCGTCGCCAAACCCACTGGCTCCAGGTCATCTACAAGTCTTTGCTAGGTAAAGCCCTGCCTTATCTCAGCTCACTGGTCACCATAGCAGCACCACCCGTAGCATGCGCTCCCGCTCGTAGCACTGATCACCCCCAAAGCCAATTCTTCCTTTGGCTGCCTTTCCTTCCAGTTCTCTGCTGCCAATGAAAATAAGAATTTGTTCTTAACTGACTTGCCTAGTAAAATAAAGGTAAAATACAGTTAAAAAAATGACTGGAACAAATTGCAAAAATCCCTGAAGCTGAAGACTCATATCTCCCTCACTAGCTTTAAGCCCCAGCTGTCAGAGCAGCTCACAGATCACTGCACCTGTACATAGCCTACCTCATCCCCATAATGTATTTTATTTATTTATCTTGCTCCTTTGCACCCCAGTATCTCTACTGCCACATTCATCTTCTGCACATCTACCATTCCAGTGTTTAATTGCTATGTTGTAATTACTTCGCTACCATGGCCTAATTATTGCCTTATACCTCCCTTATCCTACCTCATTAGCACACACTGTATATAGACTTTTTCTACGGTATTATTGACTGAATGTTTGTCTATTCCACGTGTAACTCTGTTGTTGTTGTATGTGTCGAACTGCTTTGCTTTATCTTGGCCAGGTCGCAGTTGTAAATAAGAACTTGTTCTCAACTAGCCTACATGGTTAAATTAAGGTGAAATACATATGTATATATATTTTTAAATAAAAATATGGAATTTCATTTTAGGGAAATTAAACATGGTAAAATGTGTTTTTGGCCACATGATTCTGTACAAAACAATGGCAACGACGAGTCATTTTACTGTGTTAGGTTATGGTGGTTGAGCCATTACCTGTGAGGGTGAGAAGGGCAGGATCTTGACCGGGGTGCTCTTGGGGGTCCTGGAGTTGTTGGAGTCAGGGGACAGAGCTATACGACGGCGGCTCCGGCGGTTCAGTATGGAAGGTGGGGTGATTCCTCCAGGGGAGATGGGGATCAGCTCCCCCCGGTTACCCTTACTGAGTTCCTGTAGGGCACTGCCCTCCAGACGGAACTGGGTCCGCTCTGGGCTCTGGCTCTCCTCGGGCAGATCAAAGACAGACATGTTACACCAGCCATCCAAGTCCTGGTAGAGGAAAAGAAACAGAAACAAAGTAAAGACATTTATGAAAATAAATATAATTTGACAAACTAATTCATACCAAAATAGTCAGACATCTTGTCTGCCATATCTGATCATCAAATGAGATCTCTTTGGTGTTCCATTCAAAGCAGAAGATGAACATGGTGAAATTCAGAAAACAGCGGTATTATGACCCCATCCAGCCCTCTTACCCCATCCACCATCTCCATCACCTCTTTTAAGGCTGGGCCGTTGGGAGAGAGGAAGCCTGAGCTGTCCACCACCCAGCTACTGGTATTCAGTTCACCTCCTGGGGTGTTTGGCTCACTTTTGGGGGTCTTTGACTGTTGAGGAGAGACAGCCTTGTGGAAGCCTGCTTCTTTCGGTCCGCCTCTTACAGTGGATGTATTGGCATTCTCCTGTAGGGAGCAACTTAAGCTTGAAAACCAGAATGGAGATCCAGAGGAATACATTAAATTAATATGTTCTCACACACACACAATGTGTACTACCTTGAAGACTAGTATAAACTATTAATATTCTAACATGCACTTTATACAGTGCATTCAAAAAGTATTCAGACCACTTTACTTTTTCCACGTTACAGCCATATTCTAAAATTGATTACATTGATGAGGGGGAGGGGGGAATCTACACACAATACTCCATAATGACAAAGCTAAAAACAGGTTTTTAGAAATCTTTTCAAAATGTATAAAAATGACAAATAAATATCACATTTACATAAGTATTCAGACCTTTTACTCAGTACTTTGTTGAAGCACCTTTGGCAGCGATTAGAGCCTCAAGTTTTCTTGGGTACGACAAGAACAAACCTGGCACACCTTTATTTGGGGAGTTTCTCTGGCTGGGCCACTGAAGGACATTCAGAGACTACTCCTGCGTTGTCTTGGCTGTGTGCTTAGGGTCGTTGTCCTGTTGGAATTTGAACCGTCGCCCCAGTCTGAGGTCCTGAGTGCTCTGGAGCAGGTTTTCATCAAGGATCTCTCAGTACATTGCTCTGTTCATCTTTCCTTCGATCCTGACTAGTCTCCCAGTCCCTGCAGCTGAAGAACATCCTCATAGCATGATGCTGCCACCACACGTCACTGTAGGGATGGTGCCAGGTTTCCTCCAGATGTGACACTTGGCATTCAGGGCAAAGAGTTCAATCTTGGTATCATCAGCCCAGAGAATCTTGTTTCTCATGGTCTCAGAGTCCTTTAGCGGGCAGTCATGTGCTTTTTACTGAAGAGTGGCTTCCGTCTGGTCACTCTACCTTAAAGGCCTGATTAGTGGAGTGCTGCAGAGATGGGAGAACCTTCCAGAAAAACAACCATCTTCACAGAGGAAATCTGGAGCTCTGTCAGTAACCATCGGGTTCTTGGTCACCTCCCTGACCAAAGCCCTTCTCCCCGATTGCTCAGTTTGGCCGGGCGGCCAGCTCTAGGAAGAGTCTTGGTGGTTCCAAACTTCTTCCATTTAAGAATGGAGGTCACTGTGTTCCTTGGGACCTTCAATGCTGCTGCAGAAATGTTTTGATACCCTTTCCCAGATCTGTGCCTTAACACAATCCTGGCTCGGAGCTCTACGGACATTTCCTTCGACCTTGTGGCTTGGTTTTTGCTCTGATATGCACTGTCAACTGTGGGACATTATATAGACAGGTGTGTGCCTTTCCAAATCATGTCTAACCAATTGAATTTACCACAGGTGGACTTTTGTAGAAACATCTCAGGGATGATCAATGGAAACAGGATGCACCTGAGCTCAATTTTGAATCTCATAGCAAAGGGTCTGAATACTTATGTAAGAGATTTGTTTTTGATTTTTAATACATTTGCAAAAATGTCTAAAAACCTGTTACTGCTTTGTCATTATGGGGTATTGTGTGTAGAATTATTAAATAAATAAAAATGATCATCAATTTTAGAATAAGGCTGTAATGTAACAGAAGGTAGGAAAGGGGAAGGGGTCTGAATACTTTCCGAAGGCACTCCATTTATAATATAAAACACAGTTTATCTGCTTTATCCCCTATAGTAGTTAGCAGTGTTTGCATTTTACCGGCAGTGTGGGATCTTGGTCTGATTCCCTCTCCATAGAACCACCATAGTCCATCTGTAGAGACATAACAAATCATGTTTCACAGAAAAACATAACAAGGATTAGTTTGAGCATAGCCCAGATGTTGTCAAACTGATTTCAGAAGGAACCAACCTGCTGATCTCTGCTGTGGTGGGCCATGCTCTCCTCTGGTTCCATCTGCTGACATTTCAGAGAAGGATCCACCCTGCTGTAGAAGCCCATCTCAACCTTACGCTTGATGGTTGAGTTCCAGTGGTTCTTCACAGCATTATCTGTCCTGGAACGTGAAATTTTAACATAATGTTGTAGTAATCAAGATAGTGTATGAAGTCAAGCACTAATCCAACTCCAATCCATTCAATTGCATTTATCACAAAATATTTGGAGACCCATAAACTGTTCTGCGTGATCCTGACATTTCAGCTCAGACATGTCAGAGTGACTCTCTTAGCTGGAGTACCACAGTTACCTTCCGGGGAGCAGCTTGGCGATCTCAGCCCAGCGGTTTCCCAGCATGCAGTGGGCCTTGTAGATGATGAGGTCCTCCTCTGCTGTCCAGGAGGATTTCTTCACGTCCGGGTTGAGGTGATTGTGCCAGCGTTCTCGGCACTGCTTCCCCAGCCGGCCCTTCAGGTGCTTGGCCACGATAGCCCACTGCTTGTTGCCATACCTGTTCACCAGGTCTATCACCTGTGGAGAGGAATGCAGGGTTGGTGGCAGTCTGAAAATGTGTCCTCTGAGTGGCAGTACGAGCCACCCGGAGGCTGTCCTTGGATAGGAGTCAAAGCAGCCAGTGGAAAGTAGAGCTGACTGAACAACTATTAGTAAAACTCAACAACTAAAGTTTCTCTCACAAAGAAGTCTAGTAGAACTAATTGTAGAATAGTCATCATCACAACTAACCTTCTCATCCTCCTCTTTGGTCCAGGGCCCTTTGACCAGATCTGGATCCAGAACCTTCAACCAGCGGTGCTGGCACTGGTGTTCTGAGCGATTCTGTGCCATACAGGGTTACCATACAGTTAATGATTTAATGCAAAATAAACCCCACACGCCTTCAGAACGTATTTCATATTTGAACCCTTCAGTTGTATTATTTGTATTGTCAACTGGATATAACAGAAATATATACTGTACTCCGTCAAACTCGCTCACCGGTAAAATGCTGGCAATGTATTTCCAGTCATTTGGTCCCCGGTTTTGGACCAACGCTTTGAGATTGTCATCCTGAGAATAAAGTACAGGCATTTTATGAAGAGATAAGTAAACTAGCTCATTCCAAATAACCAACCATTTATAGATCAGCATTGGTGGGGGATGTATAAGGGGACATGAACTCACCTCATCTTGTGTCCATTTCACTTTGACCTTTCCACAGTCTCTCTGTTCAGCCACATCAGAGTCAGTGTCCTGATACATTGCCTCCTCCCCATCCTCTCTAAAAAGACAAGCAACAGGGTGTAGTGGTCGAGATCAAACTCATGCAAAGGGCGCACATGCATTGTACTGAAAAGTAGCTGGCTTGGGTGTTAGTCACAGAATTCTCAAACAAAGCATTTTTATACCTAGCTAGGCACTTACTACGAGCAACATATTATGTGAGCTAGTAAACGTTTGTGTTCTCTGATTACTACGGTATGCATTAGAACATTCGCAAATGTATTGTTTCATGCCATGATTTGACTACCGTAAAGTTAGTTAGCAACATCTGACGTCGACCTCAAATGGTGGGGTGACAAAAGGGCGGTCAAATCACGTAAATGCGCAAAAATAATCGATGACATTCAGTAATCTCATATTATAAAATGGTACATAGATCCCTGTCCTCTTAAAAATAACATTAGGATATGGGCATTGTTATTTATCCAACAGCTGTTGTAGCTAACAATAACAATGGTTAGAATCCGATTAGCTAACTACTTACCCGCGCGACCACCAGGACATTTCCCTTTGCTTTACCTCCATCACCCTTAACTAAAATATATATATATTTTTTTTTTTGCCCACGTCGTGCATATATTTACAAACTATATTATAGGAGCAAGTCTGTTTTGTCGTATATAATCCACGTTGGTAAAACCAAAAAATCTAATTGTCGCTGGGCTAGGTACACTGGATTGCTGACAACACACTAGTCCGCGCTCAAGTTCCTATCTCGCGCGCTTCTTTTCTCGCAGGCTCACGGCTTTCCCGGGAGTGACGTGACCAGAGGTGTGCGCGCGCAGAATTGAAACGTTCTATTTGTTCATATAAAGTCATTGATTCGTTCATATGATTTGTCAAGTGACACAAATATATATATATTTTTTTAATTGGCCCGGATTGTCTGACTAGTGACTTTTCACAATGCTTTTTCTCTGTCTACCGAATAAACGATTCATATCTATTCATGCATATAAAGACTACAAATAAATGCTCACTTTTAACAAACTATAAACTGGGTTGTTTGAGCCCTGAATGCTGATTGGCTGACAGCCATGGTATATCAGACCATATGACAAAACATGTATTTTTACTGCTCTAATTACATTGGTAACCAGTTTATAATAGCAATAATGCACCGCAGGGTTTGTAATATATGGCCAATATGCCTGGGCACAGCCCTTAGCTATGGTATATAGACCACATACCACACCCTCTCGGGTCTTTTTGCTTAATTATACACCCCCCTCCACCTTGTCGTTGCGGGCCTTCATTACCAAACAGGTGAGACAATCAACCAGCAGATTAAAAACAAGCTGCATTGTAATTAGACAACCATTCAATGATTATCTAAAAACATGGATGAGGAGCTTGCCAGTGCTGGTAAGAAAACAGATTTATTTGCAATTTGACTCTCTGCATAGGGTACATTTTTGCTAATTAATATGAAGAATAATCAAAACAGTTGCATGTTAAATCATGTGGTGGTGAGACATTTTAACTGTGTTGAATTATTTGCTTCACAGATGCGTCCATGAGTTTTCAGTGCCCGTCTCCCTCAGAGCTCGACAAAGGCTTCTTGGACCAGAGTTTATCTGCGTCTGCTCTGTCACTGATGGGACATTCCACATCGGTGCTGCCTCCAAATAGAATTGTTGTTGAGTACTATGGTTCCAAACAATCCCTCCTGGCCTCCCTGTGTCAGTCTCCCAACCCTGTGTCCCCCTCTCAAGCCATGAACCTGAACTCTAAGGAGGCTACACAAACACCAGGGCTCACTATACCTGTAGAGAGCAAGTCCTCTACTCCTGCTGAGCAGGTCCTCCTCCAGAAACCCAAACTAGCCTGCCCATTGGATCTGTCCTACATTGATCTGACTACCTCGCAGGTTGCCTGGGAGGTCTCCCTAATCAAACCTGAGACTAACAGTCCAAAACCGATCCTTGAGTCAAGCACGTTGGAGACTACCTGGAGTCCCAAGTTCCAGTCTGCACCACCATCCCTGGCTGAGATCTCCCTGATCTGGTCAGGCTCACCCCCACATGGAAATGACACAGAGGACAACCAAAGGTCCTGGAAGGAGGTCACTATGGGTTCGAGTCTCAGTTCCAGCCTGAGCCAGACCTCAGGTTCAGCATCAGCAGCTGAGGATGAATGGCATAGACGCACAGCCATCCCTACAGGTTTTGACAAGCCAAAGTGGGGATGTGACAGTGCTGTACTGAAAAGTTGAGGTAAGGTTCTCCGGTTCAGTGACTTATTTTTTTTAGTTGCTGCCGTGTCCTGGCCAGAAAGTATTTTTGATGTAAGCGGACTAGACCTGGCATGAGATTTCCTTGTTAAACTAAGACTTCAGAGTTTGTTTTAATGGTTTGTATATTGACATGTTCTCTTATTTCACCTTTACAGACCTTAAGGAGGATATTCAAGATGCCTGTGAATTTTATTTTACATGAACCTATTATAGTAAATAAAGTTTTGTATTGCTTAAATCGACAGTGCCTCTTGAGTATTTAGGGAATGACTCAAATGCCAACATTTTATGATGCTATAGCACAAACAAGTATATTGTATGAGGTTTCCCACATTTAGAACACTAAACAAATCAACTCTTCAGTTTGATGGGGGATATGGAGTTATATTTAATGGAAAAACTATATAGAATGATCTAGACTGTGGATTTGGCTATTTTAACCACACCTGTTACGGACATGGGTAAAATTGAGTGCACAGCCATGCAATCTCCTCAGACTAACATTGGCAGTAGAAGGGCCTTACTGAAGCTCTCAGTGACTTTAAATGTGATAGGGTGCCACCTTTCCAACAAGACGTATCGTCAAATTTCTGCCCTGCTAAAACTGCCCTGGTCAACTAAGTGCTGTTATTGTGAAGGAAACTTCCAGGTGCAACAATGGCTCGGCCGGGAAGTGGTAAGCCACAGGAGCTCACAGAACCGGAATGCTGAAGAACGTAAAAAACCTGTCCTCATGCCAACAAGTTTGGAGGAATAATGGTCTGGGGCTGTTTTTCATGGTTCGGGCTAGGCCCTTTTTAGTTCCAGTGAAGGGAAATCTTAACACTACAGCACAATTCTGTGCATCCACCTTCGTGGCAACAGTTTGGGGAAGTAAATTCCCTGTTTCAGCATGACAATACCCTGTGCAAGGTCAGAACAAAAACACCTTTTGGGATGAATTGTAACCCAGGCCTAATCGCCCGACCTCACTAATGCTCCTGGCTGAACGGAAATAAGTCCCGACATCTAGGAAGGCTTTCCACTAGGAGAGTGGAAGGCTGTATTAGCAACAAAGAGGAGACCAACTCCATATTAATGCCCATGTTTGACAAGCTGGTGTCCACATTTTTGGTCATGTAGTGTGAAGTCACTGGTTGATAGGTCAGAATGGGGAAAACCTGGTCTGTGTGTCATGTTCCTGTATAGGAGAGATGGGATGAATCATTTATAGTACATTAATTGCAAATTAATGTCAACCAAGGCCAAGATCAACAAATAGTGTGCATTTTTATCAAAGACTCAATTGGTCATATCGATCACCTGGTTGAGCTTCTTGAACTCTACAACCTGAAAGATTATGTGCTCCAGGATGTGTTTGGCATCCCTTTGGGTCTTTATCCAGCTTCTCCTCACCCCCAAGATGTATCCACACTTCCTCACGTAGAACTCTAGATTGTCGTTGTTGCCTGCAGGAAGAGTACAGAACACTTTCCGTTAATAATGCTCAATTCAAATATAACCTGTGGTTAGCACTTACATTTGTTGGAGCGCTGTGCCAAATGCAATCTGAGACGGTTTCATCCAGGTCAAGCATGGGGGGAGGCAGGTCCCTGAAGACAGGCGGAAAGACCTGCTCAAAGCAACCCATAGGAGAGCACACACACATTTTAGACGGATGGAAAATGTATAATTTTCTACAATGATCAAGTGTGTATTGTCACATTTTAATAAATCCCAGTCAATTAGCAAAAAGTGTTGTTGAATACAGTCTAGTGCACATGCCATTGTCAGTCGAGTGTACAGAATCCACATTCAATCTGTGAGACGGCTGAGCTAGACAGGAGCTGGGTGAGATTGTGTAGAACTGGAGAGGGGAAACCTACAGCAGGCTCCAGCTGGGGAAGGGGAGTCTCAAACTGAGGTGTGATCAGCTGGAGGGGCTCATGTTTGACATCTGCTTGTAGGAACTGCAGTGGGACAAGTCAAACACACTGGTGTCAACAAACACACCGTAAACATGTAGGCAAAGCAGACAAAACATCATGTAGCCACAAACTATGGCCTACGGTAATGAACTGATGTCTGTCTAGTTTCTAAAGCAGTATGTATTTCCACCTGATGACTTGGGGGAAAGTGTTTGATAGCTTGAGTAGACATGTCAAACAGGGAGGTAAAGTCTCGTGGGTTTTCCTCTCCCTCTTGCAAGTGTAGTCGCACAGACAGGCAGCCTGTGTCTGGTAGCATGGTATAATCTGGGATCTGGGCAAAACACAGAATGAGAAGTGTCACTTCTAGAACTAAAAGGTAAAACTGCAGATCATAAAACATTCCTTGGCTTCTCACCTCGGGGTCCTCTGCATCTATCTGGTTCAGATTAATTTGATCACCCATTAGCCACTGGAAAACGACATCCTGCATAACAAAAATAGACAGGCAACATTACAACCTAATGGAGTCAGTAGGGGATCAAATAGTGGTTCACCAACCATTACATCATCACCACTACAGTGGTTGTGATCACACTCTTGGTTTCATGCATGTTAACATCAGAAGCCTCCTCCCTATGTTTGTTTTATTCACTGCTTTAGCACACTCCACCAACCCTGATATCCTAGCCGTGTCCGAATCCTGGCTTAGGAAGGTCACCAAGAATTCTGCATTTTCCATCTCCAACTACAACATTTTCCGCCAAGATAGAACTGCCAAATGGGGTGGTGTTGCAATCTACTGCAGAGATAGCCTGCTTAGTATTGTCATACTATCCAGGTCTGTACCCCAAAAATTTGAGCTTCTACTTTTAAAAATCTACCTTTCCAGAAATAAGTCTCTCACCCTCGCCCCCCTCAGCCCCCAGCTGCGCCCTGGACACCATATGTGAATTGATTGCCCCCATCTATCTTCAGAGTTTGTACTGTTAGGTGACCTAAACTGAGATATGCCTAACACCCTGGCCGTCCTACAATTTAAGTTAGATGCCCTCAATATCACAAATTATCAAGGAACCTACCAGGTACAACCCTAAATCTGTAACCATGGGCACCCTCATAGATATCATCTTGACCAACTTGCCCTCTAAATACACCTCTGCTGTCTTCAACCAGTATCTCAGTGATCACTGCCTAATTGCCTGTGTCCGTAATGGGTCCGCGTCAAATGACCACCCCTCATCACTGCCTAAAACACTTCAGTGAGCAGACCTTTCTAATCGACCTGGCCCGGGAATCCTGGAAAGATATTGACCTCTTCCCGTTAGTAGAGGATTCATGGTTGCTCTTTAAAAGTGCTTTCCTCACCATCTTAAATAAGCATGCCCCCTTCAAAAAACTTAGAACACTGTTGAGGATCACTGTGGCGGTGGTGTTGTTACCTACCCTTACCACCTGGAGGTGGCACGTCAAGAAGTCCAGGATCCAGTGTTCCTTTTATCCAGGTGTGAAAGGGCAGTGTGGAGTGCAATAGAGATTGCATCCTCTGTAGATCTGTTGGGGTGGTATGCAAATTGGAGTGGGTCTAGGGTTAGTGGGATAATGGTGTTGATGTAAGACATGACCAGCCTTTCAAGGCACTTCATGGTTACAGACGTAAGTGCTACGGGTCAGTAGTCATTTAGACAGGTTACCTTAGTGTTCTTGGCACAGGGACTATGGTGGTTTGCTTGAAACATGTTGGTATTACCGATTCAGACTGGGAGAGGTTTAAAATATCAGTGAAGACACTTGCTAGTTGGTCAGCACATGCAGAGTACATGTCCTGGTAATCCGTTTGGCCCTGCGGTCTTGTGAATGTTGACCTGTTTAAAAGGTTTCAATTGATTGATTTTAGATAATAAGCTTCTTGTGTTAATGTGCAGAAAACTCAGGATTTTACAAGAGCAGAAATCAGTTAAACCGATATCAGAGCACAAGTCAGAATTGGGGTTAGCAACAGTAAATGGGCCATGGTGTACATGCATCTTTCCAGATATTATCAGCAGTAATACAATCAGGGCACGGCAGAGGACAGTGAGAACTCTGCAGTGTTGATTTATGACATTTGAATGTGCATCAGATGGCCACAAGATCATATTGTACAGCAATTTCATCAGGTAACGTGAATACAAATTCGGCAAGAGGTGGTTGGAATAGGAGGGGAGGCCAAGAGACTGTGTAACCAATAGAGAGTCAGAGTCCCAAGTGTGGGAACAAACAGTCTGCCCCAGGGTTGGGTAAACAAGCAAGAAATGTTGTGTGGTCCTCCCGCTACGATTTGGGAAAGCATGCAGTTTATTAGGCAACAGATGCAATAAGTTATGAACTTCATGAGGTGGTGAAAGTGCAATGTGATGAGCTTGATGCTCATTTCCAATAAATATTGAGGGTCTAATTCTGGTGACATGATTATTCTAGCTGCCATTTGACTAAAAAAATATCAAAAAATATTCCATGATAATCTCATAATGTAGGCTATATACGTGCACTCTAGCCAATGTGCCATACTGGAGTGAGCGCACCTGCCAATACCGGAGTGAACACACTATATAATTCATCTTTTTTTGTGAGAAAAACAATCAAGTTGAAAATGCGATGGAAACCCATTTAACTTGTATTTCGTTATTCGGTCCATGGGTATTTAAACGCAAAAGGTACTTATGTGCATCACGCATAGCCTTTTATCTGCAACAAGTCAATTTGATGGAAACACATCTCTGATGGGAAAATGCGCATATTGTTTTTATGCTGATTTTAGAATAATTGCATATAAATCTGTGACCAATTGGATGGAACCCTAGCTATTGTCATTGTTTCCTCAGTGGATCGATGTAAATGTTTTATTCCCAAAAGCATGTCAATTGCCTTATATTTGGTGCGCTACAGTTAGGCCCTAAAAAATAGGCTTAGGATACTCAATAACATCAGAAACAAATCATGAAAAATAAATGTATCCTATAGATATGAATTGCACAATGATACATTTATGTATTTGTAATGCATTGTTTTCTCTCTATTCCACCTCTCCCACCTACCCGCCCTTCACCCACACAATATTTCATGACCTTAAGCCCGCACGCCCTGTGGATATAACCACAGGGACGGCGGGTTATAAGTCAACCCGCGTATCACTACAACAGTGGACTAATAAAACAAACACCAAAAGATAGTTTCCTTTAAGGCGTTGGTTTAAAAAATAACTATTCCTCATGTAATTGATTGCAGTATGTTCAGTCAGGAAAAGAGTGACACAGCTATATGTAAATTGTGTTCATGATTGGACTGACTGTATGTCCTAGAGGAGATCCTTTGTCTTACAGCTCACAGCAAACTCTTCAGGCCCCTTCAGGCCCCAGCAAACAATGTACAAATCATTTGACACAATGGTTGTGACAACATTGTATCACAAAACCAAACGTTGTATCTCCACAAGGCTTGTGTAATCATTTCTGTTTGTAAAAACGTTCCGTTGTACTACTTGAGTGTGTACGAGCCAAATCAGTAGTTCATTCAACACTGAACAAAAATATAAACAAAACATGTAAAAGTGTTGGTCCCATGTTTCATGAGCTGAAATAAAAGATCCCAGAAATGGTCCATACGCACAAAAAATTATTTCCCTTAAATTTTGTGCACAAATTCGTTGTCGTTAGTGAGCATTTCTCCTTTACAAGATAATCCATCCACCTGACCGGTGTGCCATGTCAAGTAGCTGATTAAACAGCATGATCACTTCACAGGTGCACCTTGTGCTGGGGACAATAAAAGGCCATTCTAAAATGTGCAGTTGTCACAACACAATGCCACATATGTCTCAAGTTGAAGAGAGCGTGCAATTGGCATGCGGAGCGCAAGAATGTCCACCAGAGCTGTTGCCAGATAATGGAATGTTCATTTCTCTACCATAAGCCACCTCCAACATTGTTTTAGAGAATTTGGCAGTACGTCCAACCGGCCTCACAACTGTAGACCAAGTGTATAGCGTTGTGTGGGCGAGCGGTTTGCTGATGTCAATGTTGTGAACAAAGTACCCCATGGTGACGGTGGGGTTAAGGTATGGGCAGGCGTAAACTACAGACAAACAAAATAGCATTTTATCGATGGTAATTAGAATGCAGAGATACCATGACGAGATCCTGAGGCCCATTGTCGTGCCATTCATCCACCGCCATCACCTCATGTTCCAGTATGACAATGCACGGCCCCATGTCGCAAGGATCTGTACACAATTCCTGGAAGCTGAAAATGTTCCAGTTTTTTTCATGGCCTGCATACTCACCAGACAAGTCCCCCATTGAACATGTTTGGGATGCTCTGGATCGACGTGTACGCCAGTGTTCCAGTTCCTTCCAATATCCAGCAACTTCGCACAGCCATTTAAGAGGAGTGTGACAACTATCCACAGCTCAAACTCAACTAAAAAAAAAGGTAGGGGCGTTGTTTAGAAAACCAGTCAGTATCTGGTGTGACCACTATTTGCCTCTATGCGCTGCATGAGGGAAATAGTGCTCACACCAGATACTGACCGGATTTCTAAACCACGCCCCTACCTTCTTTTTTCTTAAGGTATCTGTGAGCAACAGATGCATACAGTATCTGTATTCCCAGTTATGTGGAATCCATAAATTAGGGCCTAATGAATTCATTTAAATTGACCGATTTCCTTATATGAACTATAATAATTGCAGTTTTATATTGGCGTTTTATAGTTGTGTTCAGTATAAGATGCCAACAAATCATTTGGCTGTGACACTGATTTCAGAGGTGTTCTCTCAAAACATTCTCTTTCACACACAAAACAACATTTACACTGGCAGCCCCACAAAAATGGTTTACCAAGTTTTTATTTGTTATGTTATTAGTTGTTTGGGGGGGGGGGGGAGATGACAGGTACAATATTCATATCAATTCCTATGTTCAGTTCATACTTTCCCTTCAATATTCTCCATATTCCTATTGTACCTGTGGGCTGCCACTCAAAAGTAAGAAATACATGCAGAGGAATGATCCCATTAGAGTTCGTAGTAATAAAAACAACAGTTGGGGGTTTCCCTACCCCCACCACCTGTCCCCCAAGCCCCCCTTTCCAACCCCCTAAACCACCAAGACTGCCATTACAACTCCCCGCCACCCCACCCAACCCCTTCCCCGTGGGCCTGAAAGCAAAGAAAGTAACAAAGATTTAAAAAAGGTATATAGTTTGTTTGTGTGTATTGGGCTTTAGCTGATATTGTTATTTACAGAGTCTAGCATTTACACAGGCAACCCAATTCTGATATTTCTTTTCCATTCATTGGTCTTTTGACCATTTTTAGATCTGCTCTGAAAAATATCTGGATGTGATTGGTCAAAAGTGAGAAAAAAGAGGGTTGCTAAGACATTGATGACGCATGACATATCTAACATGACATATCTAACAGGACATATCATACATGACATATCTAACATGACATATCTAACATGACATATCTAACAGGACATATCATACATGACATATCTAACATGACATATCTAACATGACATATCTAACAGGACATATCATACATGACATATCTAACATGACATATCTAACAGGACATATCATACATGACATATCATACATGACATAACTTACATGACATATCATACATGACATAACTTACATGACATACAGTGCCTTGCGAAAGTATTCGGCCCCCTTGAACTTTGCAACCTTTTGCCACATTTCAGGCTTCAAACATAAAGATATAAAACTGTATTTTTTTGTGAGGAATCAACAACAAGTGGGACACAATCATGAAGTGGAATGACATTTATTGGATATTTCAAACTTTTTTAACAAATCAAAAACTGAAAAATTGGGCATGCAAAATTATTCAGCCCCCTTAAGTTAATACTTTGTAGCGCCACCTTTTGCTGCGATTACAGCTGTAAGTCGCTTGGGGTATGTCTCTATCAGTTTTGCACATCGAGAGACTGAATTTTTTTCCCATTCCTCCTTTTGTTAAAAAAGTTTGAAATATCCAATAAATGTCGTTCCACTTCATAAAGGTAAAATTAAAATAAAATAAAAAATGATTGTGTCCCACTTGTTGTTGATTCTTCACAAAAAAATACAGTTTTATATCTTTATGTTTGAAGCCTGAAATGTGGCAAAAGGTCGCAAAGTTCAAGGGGGCCGAATACTTTCGCAAGGCACTGTATATATATGACATATCATACATGCCATATCAAACATGACATATCTAACATGCCATATCATATCTTACAATGCCTGGATAGATATTTGATGCATCAGCTAACCACATATGTTATAGCAATCTTGTGCCCGACGGCACAGTCGACAACGTGGAACGCAACCATTGGTTGATGCATGCAACGTCTGAGCAAGGGGTACACGACCAAGGTCACTGATTAGGAACTCCCCTCACCTGGTCTTACACAAGTTGAAAGAAAATAACAAAAAACAGCAGACACTCGGCCCTGCATGGAATGAGTTTGACACCCCTGGGATAGAGTATCTGTGGCAATTAGTCGCTTTATACATGCGGTAAAGAGATCGATGAAAAGCAGACCGTAGGTAATAGAAGGAAACCATCATTGGCGTCCATTCAAAAAAGCTTATCTAACAAAGTGTAAACTCATCAAATCTGTCATGATTCATATGTTCTAACAGGCCAACAATGTGCTTACTAAAACATGTATATATATTTTTATATCTGACTGTTTTTCGGTGGTGGCATATGAGGCCGTTTAACTGTAATGCAGTTGATTGGTGATGATGACATGAACATACATTGGGGCTAAAATCAACACAATCATTATACTCAGATTTTTACCTCAACATAGTTATTAAATACACATATAAACAATAGCCGAAATGTAAGCACATTTTGATGGCTGGCAATGAGGGGATTCTGGATCTATCCCCACAGGGGGGGGGGACACGTGCGTCGCATTCTATTGACGTCTTTACCACATGTATAGTGACGAGGGCAGGCTTTGAAAATATGCGTTTGCAACTCAACAACATACAGTCCAACATACAGTCCTCACCACATATTTGGGCAGTGAAGCTACATTTTATTTATTTATTTGGGCTCTGTACTCAGCGTTTTAGATTTGAGATCAATTTTTTTCTATGAGGATATTTTCATACATATCTGTTTTACTATTGAGACATAAAAGCATTTTATGTATCTAGTCCCCCGCACTCAATGGCTACATCAAGCTTGTGACTACAAATGTTTTGGATGCATTTGCGGGTTGTTTTGGGCGCGTTTTGGGTCATGTCTTGCCCAATAGTAACTGAATGTTGAATGATGGTCGGGTGTCATTTTGGATTCACCTTTTGGAAGTGAAAATATAAGGCTTTGTTTTAAAATCTTACATTAATTTGGATGTTTTCAGGATCATAAACAAATCATGGGGCGGCAGGGTAGCCTAGTGGTTAGAGCGTTGGACTAGTAACCGATAGGTTGCAAGTTCA
This sequence comes from Oncorhynchus keta, assembly GCF_023373465.1. Lineage (NCBI taxonomy): Eukaryota > Metazoa > Chordata > Actinopteri > Salmoniformes > Salmonidae > Oncorhynchus > Oncorhynchus keta. The sequence continues at coordinate 18,195,590 of NC_068430.1, read as the reverse complement.
AACCCCCGAGCTGACAAGGTACAAATCTGTCGTTCCGCCCCTGAACAGGCAGTTAACCCACTGTTCCTAGGCAGTCATTGAAAGTAAGAATTTGTTCTTAACTGACTTGCCTGGTTAAATAAAGGTCAAATAAAATGAATCATGAATAATGACAAAGTTAGAGGCACAAAGATGATATTTCTCCGAGGAGCCCCCACTGGTGTAAGGGGAAGACCACCTCAGTGAATTTCAGAAAAATGTCAATCGTGAAACATTTAATAAGTTATACTTTTTAGATAAAACTATCCTAAATAATTCTTTAAAACATACTGTTTGCAATGAAGGTCTACAGTAGCCTCAGCAGCACTCCGTAGGGTAGCACAATGGTGTTGCCGGAGGATAGCTAGTTTGCATCCTCCTCTGCGTACATTAACTTACATACAAAGCCTAGGAGGCTCGTGGTTCTCACCCCCTTCCACAGACTTACACAGTAATTATGACAACTAGTGGAGGACATCCTCCAACCTATCAGAGCTCTTGCAGCAGAAACTGACATGTTGCCCATCCAATCAATGGATCAGAGAATGAATCTAGTACTGAAAGCACAAGCTACAGCTAGCGAAGACTGCGGTGCATAAAATGTGCAGTAGTTGACTCAAAGAGAGAAAGACAATAGTTGAACAGTTTTAAACAAATTAATTTCTTCAAAAATGAAGGAGAAGCGAGAGAGAAATCTATATTTAGTTTTTGTTTCACTTACCTAGCGAATGCAGCTTGTTTAGCCTACTCAAAGACGGAGAGGGTTAGCTAGCTGGCTATCCAAAACTGGAACTCTTTCAAGTCATGGTAAGCTTTTGGTTTTATGAATTTATTGCCAACCGTGCCCACCAGTGTAAATGCTAAAATTCTTACTGACTACACTGTACTGCATAATTGTAGTGTGTAATACACCGTGATAATTAATTTTCAGAAATCATGGCAGCTACAGCATGGATTTGGAAGTTTTCAGAAACATCTTCTCAGCTCATTTAGAAATAAAATGACGGCACCCATTCAGTTAATATTGGGCAAGACATGTCCCATAATAAACCAAAAACAAATTGCAAATGCAGCGAATGAGTTTGTAAAGTTACAAGCTTGATGAAGTCATTGAATCCAAGTGATAAGGGGCCAAATACTAACATTTAGACTACACTATAAGTGAATTTGCCCAAATACTTCTTCAAATCGGAGTACTTAATATATAAAATGCTGTTATATGTCTAAATGGTAAAACAGATAAGCATGAAAACACCCTCAAATAACCTAACATTCTGGAATATTGATAATTTGATTGATCTCAAATCCAAAATGCTGGAGTAGAGCCAAAATTAACATTTTCATTTCACTGTCCAAATAGAGTGCATTCAGAAAGTATTCAGACCCCTTCCTTTTTTCCAGTTTGTTACTTTACACAACCTTATTCTAAAAATATATATATATATATTCCCCTCAATCTACACACAATATCCCATAATGAGGGCGAAAACAAGTTTTTAGAAATGTTTGCACATTTATTAAAAACTGAAATACCTTATTTACATAAGTATTCAGACCCTTTGCTATGAGACTCGAAATTGAGTTCAGGGGCATCCTATTTCCATTGATCATGCTTGAGATGGTTCTACAGCTGTGGTAAATTCAATTGACTGGACATGATTTGGAAAGGCACACACCTGTCTATATATGGACCCACAGTTGACAGTGCATGTCAGAGCAAAAACCAAGCCATGAGGTTGAAGGAATTGTCCATAGAGCTCAGAGACAGGATTGTGTTGAGGCACAGATCTGGGAAAGGTTACCAAAAAAGATTATGCAGCATTGAAGGTCCAATAACACAGTGGTCTCCATCATTCTTAAATGTAAGGAGTTTGGAACCACCAAGACTCTTCCTAGAGCTGGCTGCTGGCCAAACTGAGCAATCAGGGGACAAGGGCCTTGGTCAGGGAGGTGACCAAGAACCTGATGGTCACTGACCGAGCTCCAGTGTTCCTCTGTGGAGATGGGAGAACCTTCCAGAAAGACAACCATCTCTGCAGCACTCCACTAATCAGGCCTTTATGGTAGAGTGACCAGACGGAATCCACTCCTCAGTAAAAAGCACATGACAGCCCGTTTGGAGTTTGCCAAAAGGCACCTAAAGGACTCTCAGACCATGAGAAAAAGGATTCTCTAGTCTGATGAAACCAAGATTGCACTCTTTGGCCTGAAAGCCAAGCGTCACGCCTAGAGGAATCCTGTCACCATCCCTACGGTGAAGCATGGTGGTGGCAGCATCATGCTGTGGGGATGTTTTTCCAGCGGCAGGCACTGGGAGGCTAGTCAGGATCGAAGGAAAGATGAACGGAGGAAAGTACAGAGAGATCCTTGATGAAAGGTCCTGAGTGCTCTGGAGCAGGTTCAGACTGTGACAAGTCTCTTTATGTCCTTGAGTGGCCCAGCCAGAGCCCGGACTTGAACCCCATCGAACATCTCTGGAAAGACCTGAAAATAGCAGTGCAGCGACGCTCCCCATCCAACCTGACAGAGCTTGAGAAACCCTGCAGAGAATAATGGGAGAAACTCTCCAAATACACATGTGCCAAGCTTGTAGCGTCATACCCAAGAAGACTCTAGGCTGTAATTGCTGCTAATGGTGCTTCAACAAAGTACTGCGTAAAGGGTCTGAATACTTATGTAAAATGTAGTATTTCAGCTTTTTATATTTTGTACATTTGCAAACATTTCTAAAAACCTGTTTTTGCTTTGTCATTATGGGGTATTGTGTGTAGATGAATGAGGAGGAAAAAACTGTTTCATTCATTTTAGAATAAGGCTACAACGTAACAAAATGTGGAAAAAGTCCAGGGCTCTGAATACTTTCTGAACGCACTGTACATATGGTGGGGACCGAACACTATAATAGTAGCTGAGAGGCTTAGGGGTATTGGAGCCACCCACGATGGAGAGGGATGAGTATTGCACGTGGGACACTGTTGCAAGCAAGACACAAAGAGGTAGGTATGGTTATGGAGCCACTATTCCTATTGGTCGTTCTACCTTCTTCACTCTTTCAAGTTTCATTGTCACATGCACAGGATACAACAGTATAATGAAATGCTTCACTCTCTCTTTCTATCTCTGCCTACAATCTCTTTCTCATATCTGGTAGGTACTACTGTGGTCACAGCAGTCCCAATCCATCAGTTCCTTTTGATGAAACCACAGCTGGATCTCCCTCTGAGCCCCCTCTACTGAATCACTGGCATGGACCACATTTCTATAAAAAACACAAACCTACATTCATTAGTTAATTGTTAATGGCTTGAAGTCCAGTTTAGTATTTTGCCATTGAAATGATGCTCCAATTTTCAAAACACTCAATGATAAAGTTAAATTTTTTCATATTATTGTCGTCCAATTCAATTATCATTAAAATATTTGTTGAAAAGGGTATTGTGCCAATTATTGTAACGTGAAACATCTTTCAATTTTAATCTTTGTTGAAAAAGGTTCACCTGCTGATGTGAATGCTGAAGTCCCCTCGAACGGTGCCTGCTTGGGCCTCGACTGGGTTAGTGTCTCCTATCATGATCCGGGATGTCCGGACCACATTATAACCCTCCCACACCTAGACAACAAGAATGAATGAAGTTCGCCATCAGGATTAGGGAAATCCTATTTCAAATCAGTCAATTCAGCAAGTTAATTGAAAGTCAATCAATTTAGCACGAAATCAATATTTGAACACACTGCCACTGCCATTATCTAATCCCTACACAAGTGGTTAGGTGGTTTTGAATTTAACATAAGCAAAGGCAGTGTAGTCTGGGAATGTAAAATCTAAAATGAATTGCTTTATTTAATAATTGTTTCACACTCTATCCACATGTATCCTGGGTGATGACATGAGTCTGGATAGGTGCAGTGAAATGTGTTGCTTTATGGGGTCAGCCATAGTAGTGCAGTGCACCTGGAGCAGATTAGAGTTAAGTGCCTTGCTCAAGTTCACATCTACAGATGTTTCACTTTGTAGGCTCAGGTATTCAAAACCAGCAACCTTTTGGTTACTGGCTCAACGCTCGAACCGCTAGGCTTCACTTGTAAGATACCCAGACACACGAATACAGCCCTGGCTGCCTCTGGAGGCGGTGGTCAGGAAGATCTGATCACAATGCTTCTTTTAAATCACCTACACCAGTCTATAAATGTGGGCAAAATCAGAATGTCAGAAGATCAGGACAAAGGACGTACGTTAGCACCAGTTATAAACGGGGCTTCTCATTTATCTGGCAATCTTTTCACTAAAACTGATTTGGAGGGTCATTACTGGTACAGTAGGTAGCTGGTGGTTAGAGTCTAGGGCTGAGTGATGAAACAGTTAACTGAACTGGCAAAAGGAGGGCTGCTGGTCTCAGATCATGGCAACCATCTACTACCGTTGTGCCATTGAGCAAGGTACTTGAGCAAGGGCCTTAAGAGCTGATTGTACCCGTTATTTTATAGAAATAACTGTCCAGGCGTCCATCTATTAGAGGACACCCAGACTGATCAGTGAAGTGAGAAAACAGTGTGGACTGATTCAATTCGTATCGCTGAAGTTCAGTGCTGTAGAATGCTTGAAATGTAAAATATAATTTCCAATTGAGCCGTCATTTCCATCTTTACCTTTCAATCGCGCTTTACTTCGGAGCTACGGACTGAATTGAGCCCTGAAACGGAGCAATTGAAGTTTGGATTATGAGGCAAGACAGAGGCAGGAACCCTCACCATAACAACTATGGGACCAGAGGTCATGTAGTGCAGGAGACTGGGGTAAAATGGCTTCCTCCTTAACTCATGGTAATGCTGAGAGAGCTGCTCCTCTGGTGCCTGAAAGAAAGCCAACATTGGGTTAACCTTTATTTTAAAGTCTGGTATTTACATAGACATTTATGAATAAACCACATCCATGACAAGTGACAAATATTGTATCAGAGGACAAGTTGAGGCTACTATCATATTGCTTATTATCATACTACTTATACCTATCCAATCCTTTCAGATGCCTAGGTGGGAGGAGCTTTGGGATTCATTTGGAATTGGACATTCTCACCTGGAGCATCTTCAGGCCCACCAGTTTGAAGCCTTTCTGTTCAAAGCGTTGTGTGATCTGCCCCACAAGGCGCCGCTGGACCCCATCTGGTTTCACTGCAACTAGAGTACGTTCTCTCACACCAGGGATCCCTATACACAGAGAAGAATTACTCTCACACACGTGCTCTATTAAACTTTTAGCAACGCGCATGCCCCGCCCACCTGTACATTTCTCCATTTCAGCCAGAAATGTCCTGTGTTTTAGTGGTGCAAAATCCACTTGTTACTTAAATCTCACTGGATTGCTTTTATTTTACTCTTGAAACTCTTACCAACTCTTGCTTGTGACCTTTCTTTTTCTGCGTTATTGTTAGGACCGCAGAAATGTTTGCAGTGACAAACACTCCGGTAATGGCTGAAATGGGCTCGATGGACTATAATGGTTGTCCTCTGCATCTGTAGTACAGAGCCCACTATAATGACTCCCAAGATTGAAGTATCTGCACATTCAATGGAGCCCAAATTGACAGTGTCCCTTCTTATACAGTGCATTCGGAAAGACCCCTTGACTTTTTCCACATTTTGTTAGGTTACAGCCTCATTCTAAAATTGATTAAACTGTATTCCCCCCTCAATCTACACACAACAAAAATCAGAAATATTACATTTACATAACTATTCAGACCCTTTACTCAGTACTTTGTTGAAGCACTTTTGGCAGCCTCAAGTCTTCTTGGGTATGACGCTACAAGCTTGGCACACCTGTATTTGGGGAGTTTCTCCCATTTTTCTCTGCAGATCCTATCACACTCAGTCAGGTTGGATGGGGAGCTTCGCTGCTCAGCCATTTTCAGGTCTCTCCAGAGATGTTCCATTGGGTTCAAGTCCGGGCTCTGGCCGGGCCACTTTAGAACATTCAGAGACACTCCTGCATTCTCTTTGCTTTGTGCTTAGGGTCATTGTCCTGTTGGAAGGTGAATCTTCGCCCCCCAGCCTGCTCCTGAGCAGGTTTTCATCAAAGACCTCTACTTTGCTCTGTTCATCTTTCCTTCTATCCTGACTAGTCTCCCAGTCCCTGCCGCTGAAAAACATCCCCACAGCATGGTGCTGCCACCACCATGCTTCACCCTAGGGATGGTGCCAGGTTTCCTCCAGACAAGACACTTGACATTCAGGCCAAAGAGTTCAATTTTGGTTAAATCAGACCAGAGAATCTTGTTTCTTATGGTCAGAGTCTTTAGGTGCCTTTTTGAAAACTCCAAGTGGGCTGTCATGTGCCTTTTATTGAGAAGTGGCTTCTGTCTGGCCACTCTACCATAATGGCCTGATTGGTGGAGTGCTGCAGAGATGGTTGTCCTTCTGGAAGTTTCTCCCATTTCTAAAGAGGAACTCTAGAACTCTAGAGCTCTGTCAGAGTAACCATCAGGTTCTTGGTCACCTCCCTAACCAAGGCCCTTCTCCCCCATTTGCTCAGTTTGGCCGGGCGGGCCAGCTCTAGGAAGAGTCTTGGTGGTTCCAAACTTCTTCCATTTAAGAATGATGGAGGCCACTGTGTTCTTGGGGACCTTCAATGCTGCAGAAATGTTTTGGTACCCTTCCCCAGATCTGTTCCTTGACACTGAGCTCTACGGACGATTCATTCAACCTCATGGCTTGATTTTTGCTATGAGATGCACGGTCAACCGTGGGACCTTATATAGACATGTCCAATCAATTTGAATTTACCACAGGTGGACTCCAATCAAGTTGTAGAAACATCAAAGATGATCAATGGAAACAGGATACACCTAAGCTCAATTTCAAATATCATTGCAAAGGGTCTGAATACTTATGTAAATTAGGTTTCAGTTTTTAATAAAATTGCTAAAAATATATAATAAAAAAAAACATTTTTGCTTTGTCCTTATACGGTATTGTGTGTAGATTGATGAAGGAATTTAAAAAAAATCTATTTTGGAATAAGGCAATAACGTAACAAAATGTGGAAAAATTCAAGGGCTCGGAATACTTAACGATGGCACTGCAGATACCTAGGCATTTGGATCGTTGATAAGTTGTCTTTTAAAACAAACAGGTGAGTTAACTAAGAAGTAGATCGTGCCCCTCGCTTAATAGTAGAAAGCAGATCATTCAGTCAACATTCCTACCGGTCCTAGACTATGACACCATTATTTACATGAATGCAGTTCCCACTTCATTGAAGCCCGTTGGAAGCTATTTAACACTGCGCCCTCCGTGATCCATTTTGTACTCATCATTGCATTCACTCTCAGAAAGCAGCTGGCCCTTATTGGTGTTTTATAGGTTGGAACATTGCATTCTGTTCATTTACCAAGCTCTTACTCAAAAACTTCCACATTGCCTAACATCGTTACTAACCTATGAAAGCATGAGATACCATACCCACTCACAGGGATGGCTAACTCTTGAAATTCCTTACGTCAGTACAGATTTAGGTAAAATTGCTTTAAGTTTCTTCACACCTCACTTATGGAACAATCTTAAGATTACCCAACAGTTGGACAGATTGGTGCCTTCAGGCATTTCAGATTGTTGGTGGAGGAACTGTTCACAGACGAATGTGCTTGTTTTTTTTATAATTGTGTTTTTGCAATTATGCTCCGCCTTAATTTAAGTATTTGCAAAAGAAACCTTGGTCTCAATGGGACTCCCTGCTAAAATAAATAATAAACTCCAACTCGTTGTCGGGTATTGATCGCACTGTCTTGGGACTTATGTCACAAAACAGAGAAGAAGCACTTTGATTTGGTCAGGGGTTCATTTTTTGTTTAAATGTTTACAAATTATACGCTCTGAAATGAAAACAGCTTCCGAACTGCATTATAAGAAAAGGACGCATTTTAGGGACAGGTATAAACAGAGCTTTAAAATCAGTGTCACCCTTGACCCAAAAGGTAATTTCCTCATTGTGGCATTACAGTATTTTGTAGTTCCTCTTGCAGGTGGGTTAAGGTTCTCTGTGTTCTGGGTTGCCTTAGAGTGGTGGTGGTGGTGGCAGCACTGGTGGTGAGGGCTATGTAGCTGGGGAAGCTCTTTGAGGCTGAAGAGTGCCCACCCCCACATTGTGCACACGGTGTGCATGTTTTGTTGTTGTTTAGGCTTTGTGGTGGCGGTTTTCTCCACACCTCAGACATTTGACTGGGTTATTGTACTGGGTAGAAATATTGTTGAATTCTTGGCATTTGTAACCATGTTTAACTATGGTGGGTGGATTTGCCTTTTCAACTCTGTAGTGAAAGTAATGCATGAAGAAGCCTCCCTGTAGTAGTTGTATGGAGTCTTCTGGTTTAGAGAGGTGAAATCTAATAAATGTGGTGGGGAGGTGAGTTTGTCTGGTGAGGATTCTGTTTCTCCAGCTCGGCACAGACTTCTTTAACTGGAATGGCAGTGTGGAGCCCTGAGATGATGACCTGTTTGGAGGGTCTGTCCTGGGGTAACCAGTCCTCCTTTGTTGTGTTAAGAGGCATGCAGCTGTGCCCCCGCGAAGGCATCCTCGGGCCAAGGAGTGAGACGGCTGTTCAAGGACAGAATGTCTCTGGTGAACACCAGCATCCCTCCTCTCTTTATGGGGGCCAATTTGGTTTATAATATGGTTGGTTTACACCACATAATTTCCCGTTGTTAGTTGCAGAGACGGAGTTTGCTTTTATTCCAGGTTGTCCATGGCCTTCATCAGGATGTTTTGTCTTTGTTCAGAGGCTGTTTGGAACATGGGCTGTGACATACACATATATATTTTTATATAAAAGTAAAACATGGATGTTAAAGAAACAATGCAATAAAATGTACCTGGCTTCTTGAATTATAAAATGAGTAACAACTACATAAATATTTAAAATAGCCTATGAGGAGAGATTGTTTGAGGACCGAGCCACCTACACTGTAGCTAATATGCTACTGGTGGGTAAAGGATTACGATAAGAGAAGTGGAGTATATATAAAAAATAAATATGTATGAGATATAGCAGATAGGCCTACCTGATTAATAGAGCGATTATTGACGTTATAAGACGTAGTAAACAATCTGCTTGGTGACAGTGAAGGTGATCAGGAATCGAATGTGACATTGAAGAGGAAAGTGACAGGAAACAACAACAAAAAATGTGCTTGAATATTTGTGTGGATCTCTCGGTGCAGCGGCCAAATTAGTCCTTCAATTTATAATTTGAGACCTGTTGTCCATGAAATGCGCTACTCACAAAGTGACTATTGTTTGGTTGCCGTTGAAGTTTCCATAGGCCTCGTGAAAAAAACGTGACCCCCTATGGAAATCAAATGCACGTCCAACTAATTAGTTCTGCCGCTGGCCCTGTGCTGCTGTCCTGTCTCCATGAACTCAGTGAACTCTGAGAACGCAGAGCAGGTAGGTTTCACTGCGGTGTTGTGACCCAGATACGGACGCCTCTCATATCTTTCTGAGGTAGGCTAATATAAATGAGGAATTATATCCCTATTACTATAGCCAGCAGGATAGCCTTAACTCGGACTGCCATGGAATTCTGTTGTCATGAATAAAATAAACATTTATAGACCTACTTAGCATTAACCCAAGGTGGGTATACCCAGTCCTTGAGTTCTCAACTGAACGTTTGGACCATAGCTGGATCAAGTTTCAAGTTTAATTGTCACGTGCACTACTACAGTGAAATGCCTTTCGTGCTTGCTCTATCCCAACAATGCAGTAGTACTATAAGACGTTTATTTTAAAAAGTAAAGTAGAACAAAAACACAAGAAACAAGAAGAGCACGAGAAAGTAAGTATGCTTATATACAGGGTTAGTTCCAGGGTCAGTGCCAATACCATATTTACATTTATTGATGGTGCCACAGCGCTGAAGGGCGAGAGGAAAGCACATCATTTTCCCACAGAGACGGTCACCTCTCCATCTCTCTCACACACACACACACACAATTGTTGTTCTAAAAGGTCAGCACTCACGTTTGTTGTTATGGCCTGTCTTTAAGAATTATGTTTATCAGAGACTACAAAAGAGCTGCTCTCCCCCTCTCTCCCCCTCTCCTTCTCTCTCTCCCCCTCTCCTTCTCTCTCTCCCCCCTCTCTCCACCCCTTTACCTTTCTCTAATCCAGAAGAAGCCTGTTTGATCTGTCAGAGTCCTGCTGCTAAAGCTGCTATGCCTCTCACTCTCGCAGAAAGAGAGAAATACACCCCCCTCTCACAGAAAGAAATACACCCCCCTCTCACAGAAAGAAATACACCCCCCTCTCACAGAAAGAGAGAAATACACCCCCCTCTCTTTCTACCTGCATCTCACCCTTGGTCACAAAGAAACAATTTGGTTCTCTACCATCTCGATATAAAAGGCAAAAACATATTTTAAAAATCTAATCGTTAAATCAAAGGCAAGCCTATCAAAAGGTATGTAGTGTGTGCAGTAATTAGAGTTCGACCTGTCTATTAGGGGTAATGATGGCGTTGTGCTCTGTGTTGAGACTGCTGAAGTCAGAGCCCAGTGGGATCTATAAGCCCTCTCATAATGCAGAGAATGAGAATGCAGTCATCTGCAGGGCTGGACACAACACAATGAGGAAGTTACTGCAGGGGGTCTGACTCTCAGCGCAGGACACATTAACCCTTCACCATCCAAGAACTACTTAATTTCCACAGATTTGTTTTACAAAAACACATTTACGTGAAGAACAATGCAGATGCAGTTTGGTAACAGAATGACAGCACAAACAAACTGGCATTCTGTTACCAAACTTTGTCTCAACTGTAAATGTGTTTTTGTAAAGATGTTCAGTGGAAATTGTTCAAAGTGGCCTAGTCCTTGTGCATAGAGATGTATGTTTTTTTAAAACTTTGTAATCATTGTTCTTTGTTAGACAATTTAAAGTGAAAACTTTGAGTCTTAATCCGGCAATGTGGTCCGGAGGCTACGTACGGAATGTGTGACGCAATTGTGGAGCCTTCGTAGGCTTGCATAGGCCATATCGAGCTCCGTATGGCGATGCCGTGCGCCTCCACATTGACATGATTGGTTGACGGTAGGTGGCGTGGTGTATCCTATATAAACACAAACTCACTTCCTTGACAATAAACATGGGGAACTTTGACGAAAGGCTATCAGAACAGGTTCACAAATAAGATACATCTTTATGATACCTCTTGTACGGGTTTCAAAGACACTAAAATGAGTTTGAACTCCTGGAAAGAGATCAAGGAGGTAATGGGGATAGATGTGGTAAAGAGGTCAATAGAATGCAGACCATTGGAGACAGACGGACAATGGAGTGGCTCAGATTCAACAAATCTGATCTAACAAAGTGGATATTTGTCAAATCTGTCATGATTGATGTATTGTATCAGGCCCAAAAATATTTGGGATGGAGATGCAGGTGGAAAAACAATGCAGCACCGGGAAACGGACTCCAACATCTCAGAAGAGGTAAGGTCTTTTCGTTTAGCCAGTTGCTTGTAGTTAGCTGGATGGCTGTAGAGATTAGCCCTGAGTCACTACGTGTGGTGTGGTGCACAACAATTTATTGGATGTGTATTACCGCTCTCCGAAGTGCAAGAAGTCTGAACACCCTGACTTCTCCATAGGCTGCATCATTTTAAATACTGTACGGCCACTGCAGATTTCAGATTGACCATCATTTTACGGTGGAATTGCCCCATTCCACATTTCCAGCTGGATCGCATTGTACACAGCAGTCTCAGGGGTCAACGGAAAGAAATGAATCCAATGACTGAAACTTAAGTCGATCTCTGATCGATTGTCTGCAGCCAACCTCTCCTTTCATGTCAGAAAGTCATGACCATCATGCTTTTAGGGAAAGAAGATCATTTTGTGCATGTATTAAACGGCTAGTTTGACCAATTCCAGTCCCCTTAATCCAATGTCCTTCCCCAAATATTATTTATGTAGAAAGACTGAGAAGCTTAGTTCTGGTGAATTCTACTACAAAATGACTAAATGTATGAAAATAAGTTATGCTGACACCCTCTAAAATATAATTTGGTAAAAATAATGTTTCAATTATTTTAACATATTGGACCATGCATCTAGCCTATGCATGGTCTATTTATTAGATGTGCTATTAGCAATAAGCATTATCACCTGTAGCCTAGCTGATGCAGCATCGTGGCAATAAAATGTACATAGGATGAAGCTTGGGGTTTGTCCATCTGCATTTAACCCATTGGACACAACATCCTGATTGTAATTATTTTATAATAAATATATATATAAATAATTATTCACAAAAAAAAAGTATTTGTAGGTTTATATTACAAAGTTGCAGGTTTATGATGGCATTGCTTCTTTAAGAGCTCTGTTGCACAACTGCTCCTAAAGCATACTTGAAACTCTGGTTGTAAAACTGCATTTGTAAAATGATGCCGCACGGGGGTAGAGGTCAGAATAGTTTTTCGGTTCAATGGCTGCCGGTGTGGCCATGAGGTGAGGGTAAGATTGGTGGAAAGGGAAAAAAGGAGGAAAGTGGAACTTAAGCATGTATGGAATGGGGGAATGAATGCACAAGCCTTCTGGAAGATCTGATCAAGGAGAAGATGGCAGACAGGAAGAAAAATTGAAACGTGGAACATGTTTTGAGTGAATATGCAGAGGTGGATCACATAGAACTTTTGGAAGAGCTAAGGAAATTGAACATGACGAGAGTGAGGATGAATTAACTACGGTGGCAGGTGTGGTGAAGATCACAGAGTTTGAGCCTCATCCCGATGATGACAAAGATGATTCTGGCCCAGTGGGAGTGAGATTTTTTGACAGAATGGATCTTTACCTTCTGGCAAAACCATATGTGGTGTTGGGTGGAAAAGAGGTTGGAGAATGTTGGGTTGGTGAAAGTGACTCGAAGTGGAATATTGTTGATTGTTTGTGGAAGTGGAATCTTGTAGATTTTTGGCATTTCTGCCTTCCAGAGGGAGCGTGCGCCACAAAACTGGGGACAAGAAATGGGACTTACTTTCCTCTCCGGAGCAGGGCGCTGTTAAAAGGAGTGTTAACTTCTTTGGGGTAGGGGGCAGTATTGGGAATTTTGGATTTAAAGCGTACCCAAATTAAGCTGCCTGCTACTCAGTCAGAAAAGCTAGAATATGCATATATATTAGTAGCACACTGACGTTTCTAAAACTGTTTGAATTATGTATGTGAGTATAACAGAACTCATATGGCAGGCAAAAACCTGAGAATAAATCTAACCAGGAAGTGGGAAATCTGAGACTTGTAGTTTTTGAACTCAGCCACTATCAAATACACAGTGGGATATTGATCATCTTGCACTTCCTACAGCTTCCACTAGATGTCAACAGTCTTTAGAAACTTGTTTGATGCTTCAACTCTAAAGGAGGAGCTCATAGGAGCTCTTTGAGTGAGTGGTCTGGCAGAGTGCCACAGGCTCAGTCTCGCGTGCTCACGTGAAAGGTAGCTACGTTCCACTTAATTTCTGAAGACAAAGGAATTGTCCGGTTGGAACATTATTGAAGATTTATGTTAAAAACATCCTAAAGGGGGGGATCACGTGACCCTTGAACGAGATGGCCGCATGAACTAAGAGCTCCGCACAAGTAGTTTCCAATTCCTAATCTTACCTCCACTCCAAGTTCAAACTCATTTAGCTTTAGTAAGAAAAAGTCATGGTGGCTACAAAAGGCGACACTACAGGTGACATTTTTACCCGGACTCGAGTATTAGCGAAGGAAAAAGCCTCCAAGAAGAAGCTAGCTTCAGAAAAAACTAGCGCCATTAGCCAGGAGCAAGAGAACCCGCTCCCCCACGAGGCACAACGAATGCCAGCCTCGCACTCTGTCGAAGACATCCTTTCTGAGTTGAGATCCCAACGTACAGAACTAAACACTAAATTAGATGCCATTAACTCTCAGCTCAGTGCGATAGGGGGCAAGGTGACAATCTTGGAAAACGCTTTGCCTGACATCAACAACAAGATAACCATAAACGCGGGGCGCCTGGATGAGGCAGAGGGGCGAATCCTATCCATGGAAAACTTATTGACAGATGCCATGGAAACTAGCATATGCCAAAAAGAAAATCGAGCATCTGGAAGAGAAAACAGAGGACCTGGAAAACAGGGGGCGAAGGAATAATTGTGTTCTATTCAATCTGGGCGAAAAAGAAGAGGGAAACATGCCACTGATCCGCTACCTGCAAGACAAACTTCCCGAGTGGCTCCACATGTCCACCGACAGGCCCATAGAACTCGAGAGAGCTCACCGAGCACTGAGGCCCCCACCAGCAGCCAGACAACCACCGAGGCCAATCACCATACGTTTCCTGAGATTCACCGACAAGGAACGAGTCCTACAGGCGGCGAAAAACAACACCATCACAGTGGGAAACGCCAAACTCGCTTTACACCAGGACCTGTCAGCTGGAATACGCCGAAAGCGCCGAGAATTTGACGAAGTGAAGAAATATTCCATTGACCGAGGCATCTTCAGGGGATTCAAATACCCAAACGAGCTCAGGATTCTTCACCAAGGAGCCTTGCGACACTTCAAAACTCCCGAAGAGGCAAAACGTTTTTTGAAAGACAATCCTGGCCAATGAGAAACAGACCAATAACTAAATGCGATTAATGCCATTACTAAAGGAGGTAAGACGACATATAGCCGATATCCAGAGACCCACCCCCTAAATGTCATTATAGCCGTCCAATTTATATTTAGTTTCCTTTAACTGAGAGGGATGGGCTGTATAGCCTAACCTAGGCCTACTAATGTTTCAGCCTACTTTTATTTCCCTGTTTTTTTGTTGCTATTATTACTTGGGGTTCCCTATGTTCCTTGGGGGAGGTATATGTAGGCTAGGCTATTGATTTTATTTTTCTCCCCTCTTTTACTGTGGTCTGGACGAGGGCAACTGTGTAATTTACTCAATGCGGGGTGGAGAGGATGAGGCATTTCTTTGGTGGGGAGAGGGAGACGTTGTGCGTTGCTAACTGTTCCCGGTTTTTGTTTTATTCGGAACACAGAATTGAGACTGAGCGAGGGGGGTAATAGATCCCACGGGATGTGTCGAGTTGTTTGGGAACTCGGCTGGGGTGTTCAGAGATTATTATTTTATGTACACCATTTATTTTCCTTTTATGTGAACGCAGCTGTAATTACTATCCACTTTTACCCAGCGATGACTTGCACTAACGTTCGATTACTGCTCGATGACGATTACTAGTACCTTAAATCTATTGACATGGAACTGCCAATGTCTAGGGCATGCAATAAAACAAAAAAAGATACTAAGTGCTCTAAAAAAGGAAAAAGCAGACATCGCGCTATTACAAGAGACACACCTCTGTGATGCTGAACATGCCAAACTCCGCAGAGCTTGGGTGGGACAGGTGTATTTCTCATCTTTCAAATCAAACAGCAGAGGCACAGCCATACTTATCCATAAAAAATTTCCATTCATAATAGACAAAAACATATCTGATCCGGAGGGGAGATTTATTTTGATAACTGGGTCACTATATGGTCAACCAATTACTATATTAAACATATACGCGCCTAACACAGATACTCCTGCCTTCATGTCAAAAATTATAACCCTGTTCAATGAGCATTGTGTCTCCTTTGGCGTGGTGGCCGGAGATTTTAATTGTACCCTTAACCTGTTACTCCTACCCCCTACTTTTTCGAACATTCTGTTAAAAATCGTGCAACATTTCAGCGCCCTGCTGCTCATGCCAGGAATATAGTATATGCATATGATTAGTATGTGTGGATAGAAAACACTCAGACGTTTATAAAACTGGTTAAATCACAGCTGTGACTATAACAGAACGTGCGTTTCATTGAAAAGCACAGGAAAATCTGATCACTGAAAATGGGAAAATATATCAATGCGCCACTTGCATGAATTGTCTATGGGAAAGCAAATTACCTGGAGCCGAGATTGCAATTCCTACAGGTTCCACACGATGTCAACAGTCTTGTCATTTGCCTAGGCTTTGTTTCTTGGTCAAACGAAGAAGATTACAGCCGATTTCTTCAGGTCTCGGACCGGATATTTTGGTTGAGATTTACCCGGACATTATTTCCAGACGTACCCCTATAGAATACACATCGCCTCGTGATCAATTTGATCGCTTATTAACGTTTACTAATACCTAAAGTTGCATTACAAAAGTATTTCGAAGTGTTTTGTGAAAGTTTATCGTCGACTTTTTTAATTTAAAAAAATGACGTTACAAGACGCTATTTTTTTCCGTTTTTCACACAGTCTTCATAGATCGATATTTAGGCTATATATGGACCGATTTAATAGAAAAAAGACCCAATAGTGATTATGGGACATCTGGGAGTGCCAACAAAGAAGATGGTCAAAGGTAATGAATGTTTTATATTTTATTTGTGCGGTTTGTGTAGCACCCACTATGCTAATTATTTTGTTTACGTCCCCTGCGGGTCTTTTGGGGTGTTACATGCTATCAGATAATAGCTTCTCATGCTTTCGCAGAAAAGCATTATAAAAATCTGACTTGTTGCCTGGATTCACAACAAGTGTAGCTTTAATTCAATACCCTCCATGTGTATTTTAATTAAAGTTTGAGTTTTAACAAGTACTATTAGCATTTAGCGTAGCGCATTTGCATTTCCAGATGTCTAGATGGGACGCCTGCATGTCAGGTAGGAGCAAGAGGTTAACCCAACCCTAGACAAATCATCTCAAGTCCCCACCACAAATCCTAGATCTGCAAAGATGTTGAACTCTCTTACTAAAGAGATGGGACTGATAGATATCTGGAGAGAGACTAATAGCTCATCTATGGACTATACATACTACTCTAATGTCCATAACACCTACTCCCGTATAGATTACATTTTTATCCCAAAGAGTTTCATAAATTCAGCCACTTGTACAATCGGACACATAGCACTTTCAGATCACGCCTTTGTCCACCTCCGCTTTGACCTCTGCAAAAACATCCCGAGGTTAAAAAGCTGGAAATTCAACACCTCCATGCTATCAAATGACGAGTTCCATACATTGGTAACTACATGGATAGACAACTACACACAAGACAATAAAGATTCTCCTGTTTCTCCGGCCACAATGTGGGACGCTGCTAAAGCCACCATCTAATTGCATATGCTTCCTCTAAGAAAAAAGCAATGGAAGCACACAGGCTAGATCTTGAGAGGGAGCTGGAATGCTGTGAAAAAAATACATAAACAATCCCTAGACAGCACCTCCTGGAGTCATCTTAAAGCAGCCAAAGCCTGAATTTGGACTACACTCGGGAGATAAAAAAAAAAGTTTTCTTTACTAAACAGAAATACCATGAGTATAGCAATAGGCCCAGTAGATTGCTTGCTTACCAATGAAAAAAGGAGCAGTCAGAGCGTACAATCATGGCTATCCGAACAGCAGAGGACGAGGTCACATGACCCAAAAAATATACATTTAACTTTTCATGATTTTAACTGCAAACTATATACCTCTGAGAGAAAACACACAGAGGCAGAACTCCACTCTTTCCTAGAGGGAATCTCGCTACCTAAACTATCAGAGACCGACCAAGAAGATCTCAACTCCCCTTTCACTCCTGAGGAGATCCTGGAGGCAATTACCTCCATGCCACCTAATAAGTCCACAGGCCCAGATGGATTCCCCAGAGAGTTCTACAAAGCTTTTTGGCCCCAGCTCAGCCCTATCTTCATGCCAATGCTGGAGGATTTTTGCAAAAACAGAGTTCTCCCAGACTCAATGCACACAGCTCGCATTACAGTGTTGCTAAAAAAGGACAAGGACCCCCTATCCTGCTCGTCCTTCCGGCCCATAAGCTTGTTGGATTTCGACTATAAAATAATTACCAAATTGCTCGCCAAAAGAATAAACACTCTTCTTCCCAAAATAATAAAAGTGGACCAAACTGGATTTATTAGAGACAGATACTCTTCTGATAACATTCGCCGTCTTTTTGATATTATTGATCAAGTAAACGCACAGAAGACCCCTGTCCTGCTGGCTTCACTGGATGCTGAGAAGGCGTTTGACAGGATGGAGTGGAGCTTTCTGTTTTCAGTCTTAGAAAAGTTCAATATGGGCCCAAATTTTATTAAATGGATCAAATCACTATACTCTCATCCAAATGCCATGGTACCTACTAATGGACTGAACTCTGACAGATTCCCTCTGGAACGGGGCACAAGACAAGGGTGCTCGCTGTCCCCGCTGCTCTACTTGTTGGGGGCGGAGCCTCTGGCAGAGCTGATAAGGAGCAATCCAAGTATTATGGGTGTTTCTGCAGGCGGCCTGCAGCACAAGATTTCGCTTTACGCGGATGATGTCTTGCTCTACATATCCAACCCTGAGAAATCCCTCCCTCTCATTTTAGACACAATTGCTCAGTATGGCAAGTTTTCAGGTTATAAGATCAATTTTAACAAATCCACTGTCTGCCCTCTCAATATTACACTCACCAGCTCTATGAAGACACTTTGTCCTTTCCAATGGAAAACACAGGGGTTTCAATACCTCGGGATCTTCATAACACCAGATCTGAATAGCCTTTTTAAGGAAAATTATATTCCACTCCTGGATCGAATCAAGAACGATCTCTAAACCTGGATCTCCCTCCCAATTAGCTTAGTAGGAAGAATTAATGTAATCCGTATGAACGTCCTCCCTAGACTGAACAACTTATTTCAGATGCTCCCATGCTATCTCCCAGTTTCCTTCTTCAAAACAACTAACCACAGTACCCTACTAGCGTGGAGGGACTGTAAGAAATACCTGGGCATTTCCTCCCAAATATGTTGTCACTCGCCTATAGTAGGCAACCCAGACTTACCAAAAGCCCTGAGGGATGCCAACTTTAATCTTTGGCATATTCTAGGAATCAGGACCTTTTCAGACCTATTTCATCAGAAAACCACTACACTGAAATCCTTTCAAGAGCTCTGCAGTGAATTTGATGAGCCAAGATCCCATTTAAAAAAATATATATCTTCAAATTAGACATGTAATTTCCTCATTTACCTCCAAGAGGAGGTTTAGAACTCAGTTGAATGAAGTTGAAACCCTTCTTGTCACAGCACAATCCATTAAAGGCAAAATATCTTACATCTATAGACTCCTTTCTGAGAAAGGAAGCTCCTCCTTTAATCCTTTGAAAATAATCTGGGAAAAGGACCTTGGTCTGACTATTAGTGATGAGTTATGGGCGGAGGTTTGCGACAGGGTATACTGCTCCTCTATCAGTGTAAAAATGAAAGAATCTAATTACAAATTTTTGTAAAATTTTTATTATACTCCTTTGAGACTCCATAGAATGAAAACAGATATGTCTCCTAACTGTAAAAGATGTACCTCTGAAAGTGGAACCTATATGCATGTATTTTGGAGCTGTAGAGAGATTGCCAGATTCTGTCAATCTGTACATACTGCTGCACAGAAAATACTAGAGGTACAGTTTGATATGACCCCGTGTATCTATCTTCTTAATGCCCAGCAGGACTTTGTTCTTGATCCTGACAGAGAAAATTTGCTTATGACTATTACATCCTTTCTAAGAAATGTATTCTTCTATTGTGGGCCTCTAATCCCCCCCTACATTTAAAATGTGGATTGACCAGATTGTTGACTTTCTTCCTCTTGAAAAGCTCACTTATGACCTCCACAAGAGACAGCCCAAGTTTGATAGACTCTGGTCTCCACTATTCAACTATATTTCAAACTGGACAGAGTGAACGGGGTGACTAGGGAAATGCGCAGATACATGTTGTGTAAGGTACTGTAAAACCTAAAAACGAATTATTGGCCCGTCGTCTCAGCGAATGCTTGAAATAGCTGATAAGAACCTTGATAGTGCTGCTGCAAGTGTTGTGTTTTTTTGTGTGTTTTTATTTTAATTTAGTTTTTGAGTACGTGTGCGTATGTGTGTGTGTATGTATGAATGTATTTGTGTGTATGTATGTATGTATGTATGTATGTATGTATGTATGTATGTATGTATGTATGTATGTATGTATGTACCATGGAAAATAAATAGATTAAGAAAAATAAATGTTTTTATTTGACTTTATCATTCATTTGAATTGTATTTACATTTTTTTTTTTTTCAAATGTATTATTATTTTTAGACTTTTTTTTTTTAAAGCCTGTCACATCTGTGAATGTGGAATGTGTTTTGTTGGTTTGATTGAAAAACAAGAAAACTTAATAAAACTTTAAATTGAAAAAAAAACATCCTAAAGATTGATTCTATACATCGTTTGACATGTTTCTACTAACTGTAACGGAGCATTTTTGACTTTGTCTGAAACTAGTGAACGCGCTTTATGATTGTAGATTACTGGACTGAACGCACTAACAAAAGGAGCTATTTTGACATAAATTATGGACATTATCGAACAAAAGAAACATTTATTGTGGAACTGGGATACCTGGGAGTGCATTCTGATGAAGATCCTCAAAGGTAAATGAATATTTATAATGGTATTCTGACTAATGTTGACTCCACAACATGGCGGATATATGTATGGGCTCTGAGCGCTCTATTCAGATTATAGCATGGTGTGCTTTTTCGGTAAAGTTTTTTTGAAATCCGACACAGCGGTTGCATTAAGGAGAAGTGGATCTAAAGTTCCATGCATAACACTTGTATCTTTTATCAATGTTTATTCTGAGTATTTCTGTAAAATTGATGGCTCTCTGCAAAGTCACCGGATGTTTTTGGAACTACTGAACGTAACGCGCCAATGTAAACTCAGATTTTTGGATATAAATATGAACTTTACCGAACAAAACATACATGTATTGTGTAACATGAAGTCCTATGAGTGTCATCTGATGAAGATCATCAAAGGTTAGTGATTAATTTTATCTATATTTCTGCTTTTTGTGACTCCTCTCTTTGGTTGGAAAATGGCTGAATGCTTTCTGTGACTAGTTGCTGACATAACATAATGATATGTTGTGCTTTCGCCGAAAAGCGTTTTTGAAATCGGACACTGTGGTTGGATTAACGAGAAGTTTATCTATAAAATGGTGTAAAATACTTCTATGTTTGAGGAATTTTAATTATGGGATTTCTGTTGTTTTGAATTTGGCGCCCTGCAGTTTCACTGGCTGTTGAGAGTTGGGACGCTCACGCCCCGAACGGTCCCAGAGTTTAACTGGGGTGACTAAGGGTTGAGGGTCAACTGAAGTTGAAGATTCCCGGTGTCTGTGACACCCGCCGTTTACTGTGACGCAAACCTGGTGGAGAGCGTGGTGAATCAGAGAAGACACTATCTGTAATCCTGAGATTTGATGCAGAGTCTTTACCAGACAAAGTCAAGTCAGGATGTGTCGGTTAGCTTTTGTCCCAAACCCATTACAGTGTTTTAGGTGTCAAGCTTATGGTCATGTGGCAGCAGTGTGTAGGAGGGATATTCCTAGATGTGAGACTTGTGCAGGAGGACATGAGACAAAGGAATGTGTAGTATCGGTGTGTGTATACTGTCGGGCTACCCATGGTGCTGGAGATCAGGTGTCCTATGAGAAAAAAGCAGGTTGAGGTTGCCAGGATCAGAGTAGTGAAGAAGGTGTCTTATGCTGAGGCAGTAGAGGAAGATGGGCCCCGTGGTGGCTGTGGGGTTATGGTATGGGCAGGCATAAGCTACAGACAATGAACACAATTGAATTTTATCGATGGCAATTTGAATGCACAGAAATACTGTGACCATATCCTGAGACCCATTGTCGTGCCATTCATCCACTGCCATCACCTCATGCTTCAGCATGATAATGCACGGCCCTATGTCATAAGGATCTGTACACAATTCCTTCCTGGAAGCTGAAAATGTCCCAGTTCTATTGAGAATGTTTGGGAGCCTCTGGATCAACGTGTACGACAGCATGTTCTAGTTCCCGCCAATATCCAGCAACTTTACACAGCCATTGACGAGGAGTGGGACAACATTCCACAATCAACAGCCTGATCAACTACATGCGAATGAGATGCGTCACGCTGCATGAGGCAAATGGTGGACTAGTTTTCTGATCCAAGCCCCTACCATTATTTTAAAAGGTATCTGTGACCAACAGATGCATATCTGTATTCCATTTTACATTTATATTTTAGTAATTTAGCAGATGCTCTTATCCAGAGCGACTTACAGTAGTGAGTGCCTTCATTTTCTTACAGTCATGTGAAATCGTTTAGGCCCAAATCTATGGATTTCACATGACTGGGAATACAGATATGCATCTGTTGGTGACAGATACCTTTAAAGAAAAAGTTCTTTCAATTTCAATTACTGACTTCCTTATATCAACTGTAACTCAGTAAAATCTTGGATGTTTATTGTTGCATTTACATTTTTGTTTATTTCAAAACTAGGATCCCCCTCTTTTTTTAAAACAAAGGCCAACACTGCTTTCAAAGTGTGCATCAAGAATTGTTGTGCATTGACTGCTTGCCAGAATACATCTTTACCACCTATGGCTCTCTCAATTTTGATTGCACCTCCAGAGGAATATTACTCTCGCATAGATAGAAGCCGACAAAGTAAACAGGTAAACTATTCTACTATGGGGTTGTCTGATGTAGTTTTAATAACAACATTATATGTCAAAAATGGAAAGTTACTTCCTGAGTGATGAAGTATAGGATTTGAGTTGCCTACACACTGCTGTTTGAGTTGAGCAACACGGTGGTGCGAGTTTAAGACTATTTAATTCCAGTTTCGTCTGGAATTCCATTGAAGAATCTGCTACAATCATGCATGTCAGTTTAGTGCACACAGCGTAACAAAGAAAATACAATTTGAGAAAACATTTATTTGGGAATATATTTAGTTGAATAGACAGTGTGTGGTAGGCTTTCATCTCCAAACACCCCCAGATCTACATCTCAAAAACGTCCTCTCCAGAATCCATATGACGGAAATCCGTCGCAGTGACAGAGAACTTTAATCCTTACAGATAAGTGTATCTTTTTTATTTTAACAATTACTCATCGCTACTATTACATTTCAAGTTGAAATGTTTCCAAAACGGTATCGTGTGCGAGGTGTATTTGCGTTTGGACAGAACATTTGGGCTGCATTGCGCCATTTCTCTCACACGACTAAATGGGACGTCCAATAACTCAATTTAGCCAGCCAGTTTAATGCAATGTAATTTGAGACATGAATACTTCAAAAAGCCTATATCAAAGATGATCTATATTGACAAGATAGTCAAGTGACCGCTCTAACAATGGAAATACATTTGCTAAAAAATAAAAGGGAGGCAATGACCTCCATACAAAACTTCCTCACTTCGTTGTCTTATTTTCGTGGGCGGAGTACGCCCTCTCGCATTTCCTCTTCCTCTCTGCCCACATGTCGTTTTTTAATTGCAACTAACTCCAAACGTTGCGCCAGTGGAATGTGTGTCCAGTTACAACTTTTGCAGACAAAATCACTTCATTGTACAAGTTCAACAAAATCATGAATAGCCTACTTGTACACTACTATAGTATGTTAGACTAGAGTAGGCTACTAACCTGATGTGGTACTGTATCCAGCGCATCGTTGTCCAATCATAAGGCAAAATGAGAACTCAGGGATATAACTTTTTCTCGATGGTAGAACTCCCCGACAGTACGGACTCTGCAGGATAAGGTTTTTCAGCCAATACCTTTGAAATTGAACCATGATTTAAACAAGCCAAAGTTATTGACCTGTGAGATTCTTTAACATATATCTATCTACCTGTAAGATCGTAACGTTAGTAGGACAGTCAGCCTTCCTCAACAACGACCACTAGTCCCACCCCCGACAAAGCGGCCGCGTGGAGATGGTCCCTCAACCCGTCTCCACTAGATAACACAGCCACAAAGTCGTGTGGCATAAAAAAAATAATGCTTTGGGGTCTTCATTTGAGGTTAAGCATAGGGTTAACCGTGTGTTTGTTATGTGTATAATTCGATTTTAATAAGATAAATTGTAGAAATGTGTGCGGTTTATGACTTTGCGGCTGTGCTAACTACTGACGACCCCCTCAACCTCGGTCGTCACAAGCTCCTATAGAGTGGTGAGGAGGAGCATCAGTGGGAGCTCCGCGGACCCTTCGTGTCCGGATGTAATTTAGCCATTTATTGTGCCTATTGGTGCTCTGTAGAGCAATTTTTTCCCGAGCTTTCTCGTGTCAAATAACTCGTGACATTTCTGGGTTACTCAATAGTAGTGCGTGCCAAGCAAGAGTCCCCACTGTAAATCGTCGACATACTTCTTATTAGTGTGGCTTGACTTCCATCCACTTTCATGGGATTTGTGACGTCACTCCCAACCTTTTATTATATTCACTGTAAACAATTTAACTTTTGACACAAATCAGCTACTGTGACCACTTTCCCAACTTCAAATCCTTCAAAACTTTTAGCAACAGTAACTATACCGAACAAAAATATAAACGCAACATAAAACAATTTCAAAGATTTTACTGAGTTACAGTTCATGAAGAAAGTCAGTCAATTGAAATAAATTCATTACTCCCAAATCTATTGATTTCACATGACTGGGAATACAGATATGCATCTGTTTGTCACAGATACCTTTAAAAATAATTGGCGTCAGGTATTTTTGTGCATTCAAATTGCCAACAATAAAAGGCCAGTGCTTTTGAGGCATCACTACAGACCAGGGTTTGATCCCAGGCTGTCACAGCTGGCCGTGACCGGGAAAACCATGAGGCGGCCCACAATTGGCCCAGCGCCAGCCGGGATTTCCTTGTCCCATCGCTCTCTAGCGACTCCTTGTGGTAGGCCGGGTGCATGCAAGCTGACCTCGGTCGCCAGCTGGACAGTGTTTCCTCTGACACATTGGTGCGGCTTGCTCCCGGGTTAAGCGAGCAGTTTGTCAAGATGCAGTGCGGCTTGGAAGGGCCGTGTTTCGGAGGACACGTGGCTCTCGACCTTCGTCTCTCCTGAGTCCGTAGGCGAGTTGCAGCGATGGGACAAGACTGTAACTACCAATTTGGGAGAAAAAGGGGTAAAAGTTTTTTTTTTAAATGTCGTTTTGGCCCATCGATAAAATGCAATTGTGTTCGTTGTCAGTAGTTTATGCCTGCCTAAACCATAACCCTACCACCACCATGTGGCACTCTGTTCACAACACTGACATCAGCAAACCGCTCGCCAACACGATGCCATACACATGGTCTGCAGTTGTGAGGACGGTTGGACATAGTGCCAAATTCTCTAAAATGACGTTGGCTTATGGTAAACTCAGCAAAAAAAGAAATGTCCTCTTACTTTGAATTGCATTTATTTTCAGAAAACATAACATGTGTAAATATTTGTATGAACATAAGATTCCACAACTGGGACATAAATTGAACAAGTTCCACAGATATGTGAATAACAGAAAAGGAATAATGTGTCCCCGAATAAAGGGTTGGTCAAAATCAAAAGTAACAGTCAGTATCTGGTGTGGCCACCAGCTGCATTAAGTACTGCAGTGCATCTCGTCCTCATGGACTGCACCAGGTTTGCCAGTTCTTGCTTTTAGTGTCTTAACAACCGTTCCACAGGTGCATGTTCATTAATTGTTTATGGTTCATTGAACAAGCATGGGAAACAGTGTTTAAACCCTTTACAATGAAGATCTGTGAAGTTATTTGGATTTTTACAAAAAATCTTTGAAAGACAGGTTCCTGAAAAAGGGACGTTTCTTTTTTTGCTTGTTTTGTCACAAACTGAAATTAAGCGAACTATTCTAATTTTAGCAACCAGGAAGTGGCAGAGCGATTTTTGCATAGTGCATCTTTAACTTTGACTATATGTAATTGCTTTGCTTTAAATAGTAAAGTAAAACTTTTAAAACTTCTTCCATCCATCTATAACACATAAGATGGCGCCGGAGAAGGCGGCAGACGTTTTAAGTGCCCCCAACCGATTATGTTTTTTTGTTTGTAACTTATTATTTTACTTATTTTGTACATAATGTTGCCGCTACCGTCTCTTATGGACTGAAAATAACTTCTGTGCATAAGGACTGCGATTAATAACCACGGATTGGCAGAATCCCTTTTTTCCAATAACGAGTCTGACGAGAACGATATACTGCTTTCTCGGGAACAGGGCCAGATCTCTGTGATTTGCGTGAAGAGGAGGTGGAGAAAAAGGGTCCGGAGGGCAGGCTGCCTTCTGAGAATTCGTAGGCGATCAAATACACTCCCACTTCCTTCCATTCTTCTAGCAAACATGCAATCATTGGACAATAAAATAGATGACCTACGCGGAAGATCAAACTATCAACGGGACATTCAAAACTGTAATATCTTATGCTTCACCGAGTAGTGGCTGAACGACGACACTATCAACATACAGCTGGCTGGTTATACGCTGTATCGGTAGGATAGAACAGCGGCGTCTGGTAAGACAAGGGGCGGTGGACTATGTATTTTTGTAAATAACAGCTGGTGCACGATATCTAAGGAAGTATCGAGCTATTGCTCGCCTGAGGTAGAGTATCTCATGATAAGCTGTAGACCACACTATTTACCTAGAGAGTTTTCATCTGTATTTTACGTAGCTGTTTACATACTACCACCGTCAGAGGCTGGCACTAAGACTTCATTGAATGAGCTGTATTCCGCCATAAGCAAACAAGAAAACGCTCACCCAGTGGCGGCGCTCCTTGTAGCCAAGTAACTCTGGACCACCTTTACTCCACACACAGACGCATACAAAACTCTCCCTCTACCTCCATTTGGCAAATCTGTTTGGCGACGAGTATGAAGCGAGGGCCAGCCAACGAGAGCGTACAGGTCGCAATGGTGGGTAATATATGGGGCTTTGGTGACAAAACGGATGACACTGTGATAAACTGCATCCAATTTGTTGAGTAGGGTATTGGAGGCTATTTTGTAAATGACATCGCCGAAGTCGAGGATTGGTAGGATGGTCAGTTTTACAAGGGTATGTTTGGCAGCATGAGTGAAGGATGCTTTGTTGCGAAATAGGCAGCCAATTCTAGATTTAACTTTCGATTGGAGATATTTGATGTGGGTCTGGAAGGAGAGTTTCAAAGCAATGCAGAAGATGGCGAAGAAGAGATTACAAATAAGAATCAATCATTTCCTCTTGAAACAAACATCAACCAGTAACTATAACATGAAGCATAAGCAATCTCATACAGATAAGGAAATTGAGAACAATTCCTCTACAATGCGTTCCACAGCAATCTACAATCTTTCATCCTGGTTCTCATGCAAAGTTAAAAACAATGTTAAAAAGCACTACATTCCCATCTTCAATAAAACCAAATGCTCATAGTGGAGAAAATTGAAACACTGCATTCGATTTGTAAATTATTTTAAAACCATCTTCCATACTTCCTACTAAAACAAGTGCAATTACATTTTTGGAAGTCAACCTGGATCAGGAGCGGGAGAAGGATTTAGAGCATGAGGGGGAGCGAGAGACTGAGTGCATGGCGAGGTACTTCAATTTGTGATGGTCTTCTTGTGGGGAGGGAGACTTGGAGGCGGACTGGGCACGCTCTGTTTCCATTCTCTTTGGGGGTCGGGGAGCGACTCTAGGACTTCTTGCTGACAGACTTCTCTTTGGAGTGGCTTCTGGATTCCTGCTCAGACTAGACTTTAGACTAGCTCTTGGAGCGAGACATATGGGCGTCAGAGTGAGAGCTGGATTTGAGGCTCACTGAGCAGGTACGAGACTTGTGGGAGTGAGAACATGACTTCCTAATGCGAGAACGTGAGCGGGACTTGGAACGGGATTTGAGTGACTTGGAGAGGTGGGAATTCCCGGATCGAGAGCGGTGTGTACTACGAGTGTGACCTGTGGAGAACAAACACACAAATTAAAACTAGTTGTGTTACAATGACATTTCCTCTCTGGGATAAACTAAGTATTCATCTATGTAGCTACTCCAGCCATGTGAAGTGGAGTTCTATTACCGTATACGAGACCTGGAGTGGCTGCCAAAACTTCTGCTCCTGCTGCGAAAGTGACGTCTGCTATGAGACCTGGGATATCAAACACATTGTAAGCCTGGATAACTAATCAGCTTTGGTACTAGAAAAACAGCAAATTAAACATATCACCACTTCCACAGGAGGGCCATAAGGACCCAACGGCTGCCTTATGTGGTAGGCCCAGGACTATCCTGACCAGGAGCAGCTGCCAGAGTAGGAGCGTCAGTGGCAAGGCTTGTCCTCCACCAGGCAGATCTTCCTCCCGTTGATTCTGGTGCCATCCAGCATGTCCAGGGCCCTCATGTCCGAGCGGGAGCAGAACTCAATCACCCCCTCGTTGGGCCGCTCCTTATGAGCGTCAGTATGTCACCTCAACCAGCTTGGCGCATGAAGTCCTGTCAATCAAAAATATATTGTATAAATTAATAACAGGCACATTTTTTTTGTGCTTGAAACAAATAACTTGTTCTGACCCGTTTGAGAAAGATGGAGACTTGACACACAGTGCTCACCTTTAGGTCCTGCCAGCTGTAGCGACTGGAGAGGCTGTCCACAATAAGGCGGTACTCTGTGCGTACAGGTGGCCAATACGTATCCCAGCCAGTGGGGCTTCGGCTGCTGTACACAACCGTCTTTAAAAGAACACGGACAAGACCGTCAGTCAGTATGGCACAGTGGGGGTGAAAACTCATGGGGTCTACGAGAACTGGTCCTTGGACTTTTATTCCTATGTGGACCGATTTATTTTATTTCACCTTTATTTAACCAGGTAGGTCAGTTGAGAACAAGTTCTTATTTACAACTGCGCCAGTGCGACACAAACAACAACACAGAGTTACACATGGAAGCGTACATAAAGAAGCGTACAGTCAATAACACAATAGAGGGAAAAAAGGAAGTCTATATACAGTGTGTGCAAATGGCGTGACGAGGTAAGTCAATAAATAGGCCATAGTAGCGAAGTAATTACAATTTAGCAAATTACTTCTGGAGTGATAGATGAACAGATGATGGTGTGCAAGTAGAAATACTGGTGTGCTGAAAAGTAAATTAAAAACCATATGGGGATGAGGTAGGTAGATTGGGTGGGCTATTTACAGATGGAGTGATCGGTTAGCTGCTCAGATATGATGTTTAAAGTTAGTGAGGGAAATATAAAGTCTCCAGCTTCAGCGATCTTGGCAATTCGTTCCAGTCATTGGCAGCAGAGAACTGGAAGGAAAGGTGGCCAAAGTAGGTGTTGGCTTTGGGGATGACCAGTGAGATATACCTGCTGGAGCGTGTGTGGGTGTTGTTATGGTGACCAGTGAGCTGAGATAAGGCGGAGCTTTACATAGCAGACCAAAAGATGACCTAGAGCCAGTGGGTCTGGCGACGAATATGTAGCGAGGGCCGACGAGAGTGTACAGGTCGCAGTGGTGGGTGGTATATGGGGCTTTGGTGACAAAACAGATGGCACTGTGATAGCAAACTGGATGCAGTCTGAGTAGAGTGTTGGAGGCTCAGTTGTAAATGACATCGCCAAAGTCGAGGATCAGTAGAATAGTCAGTTTTACGAGGGTATATTTGGCGGCGTGAGTGAAGGAGGCTTTGTTGCGAAATAGGAAGCCAATTCTAGATTTAATTTTGGATTGGAGATGCTTAATGTGAGTCTGGAAGGAGAGTTTACAGTCTAGCCAGACACCTAGGTATTTGTAGTTGTCCACATATTTTAAGTCAGAACCGTCCAGAGTAGTGATGCAAGTCGGGCGGGCAGCGAACGGTTGAAAAGCATGCATTTAGTTTTACTAGCGTTTAAGAGCAGTTGGAGGCCACAGAAGGAGTGTTGTATGGCATTGAAGTTTGTTTGGAGGTTAGTTAACACAGTGTCCAAGGAAGGGCCAGAAGTATACAGAATGGTGTCGTCTGCGTAGAGGTGGATCAGGGAATCACCCGCAGCAAGAGGGATATCGTTGATATATACAGAGAAAAGAGTCGGCCCGAGAATTGAACCCTGTGGTACCCCCATAGAGACTGCCAGAGGTCCGGACAACAGGCCACTAGCTCCCTAACACGATTGTACTAATGAGTGATGTGGTCTAACATTGCCTTGGTAGAGGTAGTAACACATTCAGCCAATGTCCATCTGAGCATCAAAGCAGTCATAGGGAATGGACAGCATTCCTGCTCAATGCATACAAGCTCAAGAAGAGAAATGCCTATTTCCTTGATTCAACCTCAATTTAACATTTATTTTGCTGTATAAAATACAAAAAAAGTAAACATCACATCAACCAAACAACAATACTAAAAAAGGGGGGTATCTACGACTACCAACTGATACCATAGAAGCTGACAGAAATCTACCACTGTACAAATATCCTATGACTTACAATGGATGCAAACGGCTCTCTTGTTTAACAGTCAGCAAACATGTTTTTTTGGATTTAACCTTTTGCGATATTTCTTATTTAAACAGAAAAAACAATGGGATTCCTCACCATCAGCTTTGTCTATTGGCAAAAGGCTGCAGTCATCATGGCTTCCGGTAAGGTCAACCAAGAGGTCATACGTCAAAGGTCACACACACATTAAAGTGAAAGCCAAGGCAAAACGGGACAGGCGATCATCTTAACCAGTCATCTTAGCCTCAAGGGATACGAACTCATGCCTGCAGTGGCCTCTTTCAAATTGAAACATGAAGGACTTTGTTAATGTTGAAGTCAAATGATAACCTGAACATATTGCATGGTCATATATCCTTTAGTTTACACACACACAAATAAAAAAAGGACTATTGAGTGTGTTCCAATGCCATAAAGCAAAGCAACACAGCTGAAATGTAAACACCACATCTAACACCCCCAACCCAAACCAAATCAAATTGTGTTTTTCACGGGATAAAAGATCAGCAATGGCTTGAGAGGAAATTTCAGCAAACAAGACACTGCATACATACAAAACACTTTAATATTTAATGAAGCTGCAAGTAAGCATTTTGTTGGATGGATGGATAACATGCGTACCCGTCCGTATACTACTAATACAACTTGAAACAATGTTGTGCTTGATTCAAATTTAATGTATACGGCTACAGAGGTATTATTTCAGTGGGCCTCCAAATTGCACAGAGAATAATCTTGTATCATTGGAAGAGCTATCGAAGTGTTGTGTTCATGACTTTACTGCCCCCTGCTGGAACTCCACGTCATCATACCTGAGAAAAAAAGTCGAATGTGATGCATTTATACAAATGTATAGAGTACACTTACTACGTCCAGCCCCGCCCCTATAACCCCCACGGCCCCTGCGTGGACCACGAGCGTGCTCAATGATGACTCGTTCTCCGTCGGCATCACGCGTGTCATCGAACTCCACAAAGCCGTACCTGCAACACTAGATCGTGCATGAGCGAGAAGACGGAGCCATGCTGAAGACGGGTCAGTAGGTTTACTGTGTTGGCAAAATATCAACAACAGCTGACAATCTAGCTACTAGTCAGCAGTCGCCATTTCGCCCATGTTAGCTAGCTAACACCTTAACTTACTCATTCTTCAGATCAACCTCCAGTAACCACTAAAAACATATGGATGTCTTCCTCACGAACATGACAACTCAATCTGCCGACGTACTTACGCGGCAATATTTGTAATAATATCCCCGAGTTTTTCAAGCTAATCGTAAAGTGTGCATTCAATTCTTCTTCTACTATGGTATTAGAGGGGGTCTGGAAATAAGTGTTAGAGGTGCATTCTGCCACCTACTGTACGGGTGGTAAACGATAGAAAACATACCCATTGTATGAAAGGGGCGAAAAAACGACATCACCCAAAATACAAAAATAGAGACATTCATAAACATTCCACTCCTTCAGTCACATCCCTACACAGGCTCAACCCAAAAAGCGTTCTGCTGCAAATGTTCTCCGGTTGTTTCTTTTGTGCTGTGCAGTTTATGAGTGTAACAGTACTCTTCTGGCGTTGTGTACATCAGTCATCGACAAGGAACTCCAATATGTAGCACCAGTCATGTAGCTTTATTCTGATAAGAACGACACAAAATTGCACGTCATGCAATGCCCGTCTCACCATCCAACTCTGCACTCACGCACTGTACAAAATATATAAACCCCCCCACCAGACAGTAAGTTGCTAGCTAATACTGGCGTGAATTCTCTACAACAAAATGCACAACAAATATTCTCCAAAAACCCCTGCATCTTATGTGTGATGTTTGAATAACATTTACGAACTATTTGATATAAATTGTACATTTAAATTATCACTTGAGAGCATAAAATCACTTTTGACGTACGGTGCTTTGCAACCAACAACTTACCGCTGGTTTGGTGCTTGTTCACTGGGACGATTCTAACTGGAACATCCCCCCTCGTAAGCAAGCTACGCAAACCAGCCAATAAGATGCCATGTTGAGTAGGTGAAGGCAAGACAAACTCAAACCAAAAACCCATTGGCTTAACAATAAAGTGGCAAGGGGATTCACCAATATAACCCTGTTACATGAGCATTGCAATAAATGCTACAAAGTCTACCCTTTTCACATGTAATATATCCAGGGGAGAACGACTGCCCTCTCTCATTGAAGTCACGGAAGTTCAAGGCCGACGATGCATTGTTAGCAGAAAACAGGATCGCCCAAAATAGTGAATGGAAAAATGTCAATCTTCGAGTAAAAAAATGTTTAGAGGACACTCGTGGTACCAGTAATACACCCGATGTATGTCTTTGAACCGATTATTTTAAAATTGTACACAGGATAATTTAGTTGCTAATGGCATCCTGCATCACCCCGGACGGCCTTCAACTTGAGTTATGTATGCCACGTTCAAAACGACTGGAAACTCTGAAATCGGAAACTTCCGACATCAGTGTGTTCACGGCAACTGGGACCTTGGAAAAAAACTAGCTCTGAGTGGGGAAAAAACTCTGAATTCCAAGTTGGAAACTCTGGCATCTTTCTAGATCTCAGACTTTCCGGCCTTTTTTGAGTTCCCAGTTGTCTTGAAAGCAACATTACTCAATGAGAGGAGGCAGCACAGAGCTAGCCTGGAACATCACTTCCTGGAGTAGCTCAAACTGCGCATGTTATTTCTCCATGAGACGCCGACTTAACTGACTTAATTTGGCTTCAATGTGCTATTAAGTTTTCACATAGGAATGAATGGTGTCACGTGATTGATGTCTTTGTCTATTCATAAATACCATCATTAAATATATCAGGATCCTCAAATTGCTGAGGAAAAAAAACAATCATTGGTGCAGTCTCAATTACCATTGCGCCTTCAACGCCACTCGCTTCTTCCACTCTTCTCACCAGCTCCAAACAACCTCTGTCTCCTTCACACTAACAAGGCTATCCAGGGACACAGGCGCATGCATGCTCACCACCACAGTTTCAGCATATAACCTCAACTGGCATACGATATTCTCATGCACAAAAGCTCTTACAGGTTATCTCATAAAGCCTAACTCATCAAAAAACAATACCATGGACGAAGTGGGTTTCCTTACTCCATCCACTATACAGGTCAGTCAACGTTCACCAATCACTTCACCTCCTGCTTCAGGTATATCATCTGCATCCACTTCATGGCAACCCAAGAGATAACCCCTTTAAGAGGCGCCCTGCTATAAAAATCCATACACAAAACATTCCATACACAAAACATTCCATACACAAAACATTCCATACACAAAACAATCCATACACAAAACATTCCATACACAAAACATTCCATACACAAAACAATCCATACACAACATTCCATACACAAAACATTCCATACACAAAACATTCCATACACAAAACATTCCATACACAAAACATTCCATACACAAAACAATCCATACACAAAACAATCCATACACAAAACATTCCATACACAAAACATTCCATACACAAAACAATCCATACACAAAACAATCCATACACAAAACATTCCATACACAAAACATTCCATACACAAAACATTCCATACACAAAACAATCCATACACAAAACATTCCATACACAAAACATTCCATACACAAAACATTCCATACACAAAACAATCCATACACAACATTCCATACACAAAACATTCCATACACAAAACATTCCATACACAAAACATTCCATACACAAAACAATCCATACACAAAACAATCCATACACAAAACATTCCATACACAAAACATTCCATACACAAAACATTCCATACACAAAACAATCCATACACAAAACATTCCATACACAAAACATTCCATACACAAAACATTCCATACACAAAACAATCCATACACAAAACATTCCATACACAAAACATTCCATACACAAAACATTCCATACACAAAACATTCCATACACAAAACATTCCATACACAAAACAATCCATACACAAAACAATCCATACACAAAACATTCCATACACAAAACAATCCATACACAAAACATTCCATACACAAAACAATCCATACACAAAACATTCCATACACAAAACATTCCATACACAAAACATTCCATACACAAAACATACCATACACAAAACATTCCATACACAAAATATTTGAGGCGCAAAGCGCACTTCTTCTGTTACCGCGAACACACAAAAAATATATACTTATCTATAGTATAAATAATACAGTTGACTTTCTCTCCAACTCTGCTTTTGAATGAGCACACCTCTGGAGCAGACAGGAAACCATTTGGGACTCTTAATTCATGGAAAGGAAACTAAAAGAGGCCTTTTAGAAGGAGCTGGTTGAACTCTGGGGAGTTGCAGAACCACCACCGACAGAGAGGAAGCTGGCCTGGCGACGACATAAACAGGGACAGCAGCACAGAGTGAACAGCACACATGAGGTATGATATGAGTGTACCCAGGGGACTTTCCGGAACAGAAAACAGTGAGAATGAACTCATAAAGGAGACGAGAGAGACTCATTAAAGGATGACATTTATTTAATTCTTCATTTTCTTTACAGATATCTATATACACATCTGATTCTTCAGATAAACCAAACTAAGAGATTATTGGAAAGCATTGATTGCCCACATCCTCTGACACTTAACACCAAGCCGAAGGGGGTGAACCATAAAATAAATAACACACACGCAGATGTAAGCACACAAAGACACACACACACACACACACAATCTTATGGTTGACATGTAGTCTGGTCTCAGATCTGTTTGTGTGGCTTCTATAAGCCCTGTGAGGGCAGGAATAAAATAGGCTTGATGAAGGGGCTCAGCATCAGGAAGGCATGTGCTTTTGGACGAGGAGAGAGACTGACTGGAATACATAGATATGAACTATCATATAACATTTATACTTTTATCTTCAGCCCAGACGCACACACCAATTCAACTAACAATAGTTATAATCAATAATAATAATTTGTCCTCCAATGTTTACATATATACATATGCACAGACACTGGGAACAGCAGCAAAGCAGTCTTCCATCAGGAGAAATGTACATTTCCAGGTTAGGGTTCAGGAGATAAAGGCCAGAGGTTATTGATGAGGGAAGGGTGAAGAGTATATGAAGAGTCAAAACATCAACTGTTTGAAAATGCTTTAAACTCCAGCAGACGATTCATGCAATGAAGGAATCTACTGATTGTTTACATACGGTATGCTTCTGTAGGATGGGTGAATGAATAACAGGTACAGAAGACATAGCTTCTGTAGGATGGGTGAATGAATAACAGGTACAGAAGACATAGCTTCTGTAGGATGGGTGAATGAATAACAGGTACAGAAGACATAGCTTCTGTAGGATGGGTGAATGAATAACAGGTACAGAAGACATAGCTTCTGTAGGATGGGTGAATGAATAACAGGTACAGAAGACATAGCTTCTGTAGGATGGGTGAATGAATAACAGGTACAGAAGACATAGCTTCTGTAGGATGGGTGAATGAATAACAGGTACAGAAGACATAGCTTCTGTAGGATGGGTGAATGAATAACAGGTACAGAAGACAGCTTCTGTAGCATGGGTGAATGAATAACAGGTACAGAAGACATATGTCTCTGTTTATGTGAATGTAGTCAGGGTACTCAATGGCTATCTGAAGAGACTAGTGTCTATGGGAATAGCATCTATTTATGATATACACATCTATCTGCACAACACCTCCCACACTAGCATGGTTACCCAGGTAGATGGAGATGCAGGATTAAGTGAAAGTTAGCCGCCTGAGATAGAGGGGTTATTTCAGCGCTGGATAAATAAATTAGGATAGAGAGCTCAGGTCTTCTTCTGTTGCCTCCTTAGCTCAGCAGAGCAGTTCTATGAGAAACACTGGTGTACATCCCTGGGACTGATATGAGAGGAGTCTGAAGATGAAGACGAACATAGCTTTACCCCAGCATCTCAACCCTACTTCCCAACCCAAGCATACCCACCCGTCTCCTACCCTTCTAACCTACCCTCGACCCTGGACAGAAGGCATGCAGGGACAACCTGAGAGTTGATATCGTAAACATCAAGTAATGGAACATTCCCAATGATCCATCAACCATGGAGCGTTGTTTTGAATGGTAATGTCTGTTCTAGTCCATCTGAATCTTTATGCAGGGGCGCTGGGGCAGATAGAGCAGGGTGAAACTCATGCCTTAGTAAATACATAAGTAAGTAAATAAGTAACACTTGCAGTAGCAGCAGCAGCAGTATAATCTTAAAAACATAATCAGACCAAACTGAGATTCAATGTAACATTAGGAGGCCCATCAGGTCACATTGTCAGACCAAACTGAGATTCAATGTAACATTAGGAGGCCCATCAGGTCACATTGTCAGACCAAAATGAGATATCTGAGCCCAGAGGGTCCGTCCGTTCATCGTGTCTTTCACCTCCCAGGGAAACACTGATTATGTTCCAGAATCCTGCCCACTCACCCTTTAAATCAGTCCCCTTTTCCCTTTCCATGGAGGGGGGCTGACCGTGTAACGAGGGGAGAATAGTAGTCTGTGAGCTTCAGTGGTCTCCTGTCTCTCCCTGGGTCAACAGAAGGGTGAGGGTTGAAGGGTCAGGGTGAGAGATTAGGGATGAGGGATCAAGGGTGAGGGATCAGGGTTGATGCTCGCATAGTGCCTTCTGCAATCTCTGTCGGTAAGCTGTGAATCTCTGCTCCACCAATCGCACACGCTCAGTCTCCTCCTTCTCCAGAATCACCAGGAAGTTCTGCAGCTCAGGAACTGAAAACGCATGCCACTGAGAGGAAGAGCGAGAGAGAGAGATGTATTAGTGATATTAAAGAGAATGGTTTTAGGACACACAGTATGTGTGCATATGTGTATGTGTGTGTGTGTGTGTGTGTGTGTGTGTGTTTGTGTTTGTCTTACCTCCACCTCTCCGGTCTCATTCTCCTTGAGGACAAAGCTGAGCAGCTCAGGGTCTGGCCCTGCCACCAGTCTCAGACAGAGAGGACACTCCACCAGAGGAAGTTTCTGGAACAGATCTACTTAGACACACAGCAAAGGAAAGACACATCAGGTTCCACATCCAGGCTATTAGCATATTATCAGATATCTTCAGACCTACACTCAGTAGGACCAGAAAGTATATGTGTATATTACTCACCCTGTCCATCGCGGTGTGTCTGTCTGTACAGGGCAAACTTGCGTGGGTTATCCAGCACCATAAACTTCTTCAGCAGGCCCTGTATGACCTCCCTGACTGTGGTAGTACTACTGATGTGGAGTTGCTTCACACAGTCACTGGGAAGGTAGAACGACGTCCGCTTGTCACTCAACCCCGCTCCCTCTCCCTCCTGGCCCTCTGACACCGTCATTGGTCGACCGCGTCTGTCTGGCTTGCCTGACAGTTCCTCTAATCCCGCACCCTCCACACCAAGCACCGTGACTGGCCGACTCAGCCTGAGGTGGACCTTAATGAAGCCAGTGTACAAACCATCAGCAGCCTGAGTGCGAGAGAGAGTGAGAGAGAGTAAGATGCCTGTGTGTCAATTTTGGTAAAATCAGATTGAATACTTCACACTAGTACCCATGTGTATATGTAACGTGTTGTAGCACTCACCAGTTTCATGCCATTCTCTGAGACGTTAGAGTTGTAGTCCTCTATCCTGGCACGCACCTCTTTCTCTGACAGAGCCTTGGGTCCTCCTTCCTGTTCCTCTTTGACCTCATTCTGCTGAAACACACAGAGAGAGACAGACAACAGGCTGTGTGAGAAACAGGAACTGCAATACAGGGGGAAGTTGAGAAAAAGAGCAGTCATTTTGACTTAGACCCGAGGACACCTTGACTTCCTCTCGGATGGTTTCATCGTGGTCCTTCTGTAGCACAGTTGGTAGAGCATGGCGCTTGTAACGCCAGGGTAGTGGGTTCGATTCCCGGGACCACCCATACGTAGAATGTATGCACACATGACTGTAAGTCGCTTTGGATAAAAGCGTCTGCTAAATGGCATATATTATTATATATTATATTATGACGATTCCCCTCATTCGGCTGCTATCACTCTAAACAGCAGAGGGTGCTAACTTTCAGAAACACACTGACACAGGAGTTTCCACTCACTCTCAAGCACACACACACACACACACACACACACACGGCTTCTGGACATTGCCTATTGGGCTATAACATTTATAGAATGTTGCGTGACTCTTCATTTTTGTCTCCCTCTCCCCTCTCCCCTCCCCCCTCTCATTCTCTTCCTTGCCCTACTCCTCTTTCCTCACATCCTCCTGCCCTCCTCCCACAAGCCATCCTCTTCCTCCCCTCCTCATCCTCCCTCCCTCCCCACAACCTGTCCTCCATCCCTCCTCCTCCTCCTCCACTTATCCCCTCCATTCTTCTCCACCCATCCATTCATCCTCCCTCCCCCTTCCCCCCCACCTGTCCTCCCTCCCTCCCCTCCCCTCCCCCTTCTCCTGCATTTGTTCTTCCTTCCCCCATCCTCCTCCTCCCTTCCATCCACCCATCCTCTCCTCTTCTCCTCCCTCCACCCATCCAATCTCCAATCTCTCCCACTGCTAGAGACACGGAAAAGCACAAACCTCCACCTCCCCCATGCAGTGTGACTGTAGGACTCATCTTGAGACTCGCTCATCATGAGGTTGGGGGAGAGAAGGAGAGATGAGGAGGGAAGAGTGGAGGCATGGTTGCTGAGCCACACAGAGTTTGACTGGGTTATTTCTAGATGCATCCTCTGATGCTATTTGGCTTCTTCTCCTCCTTTTCACTCTATTCTTCTGGGACATTACATTTACATTTAAGTCATTTAGCAGACGCTCTTATCCAGAGCGACTTACAAATTGGTGCATTCACCTTATGACATCCAGTGGAACAGCCACTTTACAATAGTGCATCTAAATCTTTTAGGGGGGGGGTGAGAAGGATTACTTATCCTATCCTAGGTATTCCTTAAAGAGGTGGGGTTTCAGGTGTCTCCGGAAGGTGGTGATTGACTCGGTTGTGTGCGTGAGTGAGTGAGTGAGTGAGTGAGTGAGTGAGTGAGTGAGTGAGTGAGTGAGTGAGTGAGTGAGTGAGTGAGTGAGTGAGTGAGTGAGAGAGAGAGAGAGAGAGAGATAAGAGGGGAAGACCGAGAGAAAAAGAGATGGATCGAGAATGATACATTTATGTATGGGAGTCCTCAGGGCGTGAGGGGAGTGTGTCTGCTTCATTCAGTACAGTCGTCTTGTCAATTGTGTGTGTGCAGCATATCTTTGCTTGCATAAGCAGAGACAGGGAGCAGGATCATTCTGAACAGGATGTTGTCTCTCATTTCTTCACTCTGCTCCTCTCCTCCTCCATGAATATGAATAAGGACATCTTCTTGGGTGGAGAGTTATGTTTGTTGTGTGTTGAGTGTGTGTGCGGCACCTTTCCATGGCAGGGTTTAATGTGTGTGTGTTCATCTTGACATAAGAGTTAGAGTTAATGAAGGGAGAATGCAGAGGGAGTTTGGGCAAACTGGTCTAAATGTCAGAAACTGATTATTTCTAAAGGACCACGAGACTAAACACCACTTTAACACAAAGACAGTTTACAGTTGAGTCATTTAGCAGACGCTGTAATCCAGAGTGACTTACAGGAGCCTTGCTCAATGACACGTCAACAGATCTTTAACCTATTCAGGTCGGGGACTCAAACCAGCAACCCTTCAATTACTAGTCCAATGTTCTTAAACCGCTAGACTACCTGGTGCCCCCAAATACCTTGAAACAGCATGACAATCCCTGTGACACAGAAGCTAGAGGATTGGCACAGCATTATTACTGTATTATGTGCAACACAATGTCTGCAGATAGTGTGCATATTCCTATAGCTTGCTATTTGGCATAGAGAAGCACGTTGAAGACGCACACCTGCCTCACACATAGGCCTATATCTGTCTGAATACAGATGTGCTTGGAGGAATGTGGTGGTGGATTCAAGGGTCACCGTTGAAAAATCCTCCTTCACTACTTCTTAGTTCTGGAAAACAATCAAATCTCTCAGGAATTCCTGTGTTTGTGTCTTAATGTTTGCTAGCTGCTAAATATAGTGCCCCCCCCCCTTGTGTATTCCTATAGAAGAGAGAGTGACAATGGAGTAGTAGAATAATACTGACCCTTCACCCTTGCCGGTCCAAGGCCCACCACACCCACACAGAGCTCAGGGACAGAGGAAGTGAACCAGGAGAGAAGACCCACAGCCAGACCCACACAGAGCTCAGGGACAGAGGAAGTGAACCAGGAGAGAAGACCCACACAGAGCTCAGGGACAGAGGAAGTGAACCAGGAGAGAAGACCCACAACCAGACCCACAGGGCTCCCAGGAACATCCACAGTCAGGGAAAGTGCACATGACATGGCTCACACATGAGATGTTGGTGTTGTTCTCACGTTGACAGGATCAGACAGGGAAGGTCATGTGATCACTCAGGGGGATGTCACAGCGGGCGGAGGAGCAGATGCTCTCAGCCTTTGACACACACGCAAGTGGACGTTTCTCAACAAAGTTGAGAAAGAGAGCAGTCATATTGACTTAGACCCGAGGACACCTTGACTTCCTCTCGGATGGTTTCATGACGATTCCCCTCATTCGGCTGCTATCACTCTAAACAGCAGAGGGTGCTAACTTTCAGAAACACACGGACACAGGAGTTTCCACTCACTCTCAAACACACACACACACACACACACACACACACACACACACACACACACACACACACACACACGGCCTGTCCTGTTTTGACTGGACAACTGTCTGACCTTAACTGTCTGAGCGGCATGGTGGTTTAGCTTTACAAGAGGTACAGAGGAGACCTCTAAACACATACTTCCAGACACAGCACAGACCAGTAGATTACACTTCACACAGCTAGGGAACATTCTAGAACCCCTCCATGGGAAAACACAGTGTCATCC
This sequence comes from Oncorhynchus keta, assembly GCF_023373465.1. Classification (NCBI taxonomy): domain Eukaryota; kingdom Metazoa; phylum Chordata; class Actinopteri; order Salmoniformes; family Salmonidae; genus Oncorhynchus; species Oncorhynchus keta. The sequence continues at coordinate 18,154,208 of NC_068430.1, read as the reverse complement.
GAGGCTGCAGTGTCACCCCAGAAACACCGCAAACAGATTCAGGCCTTTTACTGTAGCCTATACACCACATACATTCAACCTTTACTCAACTTTCCCCACAACCCTAATCATGTAAGTGAAGTGATACAGAAAGTTCCAGCACTTCAGTGTCATAGAAGGGCACCAGAAAAGAGAACATTCTGAAATAGACAGACCTTTAAGTGTCTGTGAGCACATGCGTCACGATACTTGACTACCTAACTCTAACCCAGGCTGCACTCTCTTCTCAGACAAGTCATCTTTACCGTAGCAACACCAAATTCCTCTTGCGGTATGATGGCGGTTTACCAAACCATTGATCCCTGAGCAGACTGCTGCGGTAGAGGAAGCACACAGAAAAGGAGACACACTTAGCTCCCCATCTCTCTGATAGCCAAATTAACTACTGTAGATGAGCTGTCACAGCTGAGATAACAATGAGCAGTGAATATTACATTAGAGAGGGAGGGAGGGAGGGAGAAAGATTGGGAGATGAGAGTGGTGTGAAGAGACAGGCACAACTCCGTGTGGAAGCTATAACCCATGCCTCATTTCCTTAAGGCAGATACCATAGAACGTGGTTTGTGTGTGTGTTTGTGTTTCGTGGTGCATGGTTCTGGTTTCATACATTCATCCAGTGTTATAGCTGCACCCTCATCCCACTCTCTTCTCCTGTGATCAGAAAGCGCCAGGCACAAATATACACACACACAGTCTCTCTCTCTGTGTCTCTCCTTGCTTTACACCCAAACAAGTCCTCGACTGGCAGCTTAATTAAATATTACCCGCAAAACACCAGTCTCAACGTCAACAGTGAAGAAGCGACTCCGGCATGCTGGCCTTCTAGGCAGAGTTGTAAAGAAAAATACATATCTCAGACTGGCCAATAAAAATAAAAGATTAAGATGGGCAAAAGAACACAGACACTGGACAGAGGAACTCTGCCGAGAAGGCCAGCATCCAGGAGTCGCCTCTTCACTGTTGATGTTGAGACTGGTGTTTTTCTGGCCATTTTGAGCCTGTAATCAAACCCACAAATGCTGATGCTCCAGATACTCAACTCGTCTAAAGAATGCCAGTTTTATTGCTTCTTTAATCAGAACAACAGTTTTCAGCTGTGCTAATATAATTGCAAAAGGGTTTTCTAATGATCAATTAGCCTTTTAAAATGATAAACTTGGATTAGCTAACACAACGTGCCCTTGGAACACAGGGGTGATGGTTGCTGATAATGGGCCTCTGTACGCCTATATAGATAATCCATAATAAATCTGCTGTTTCCAGCTACGATCAATTTGATGTTATTTAATGGACAAAAAAAAATGATTTTCTTTAAAAAAACAAGGACATTTGAACGGTAGTGTATATATGTTTAAAAATAATATAATGTCTGAGGAATAATAGTAGGACTGGGAGTAGGAGGAAAACGGCCCTGGATCCTGACGTAGGGTTTCCCACATTATGGTCAGGGTTTGGAGAGCTGATTCCAGGTATGTGGCTGGCGCCATTGTAGACAACAGGAAGAGTAAAGTGACACACACAGGGGAGGACTGCCCATCTGGCATTTCGGGCAAATGTCAGATGGGAAGGTCAATTTCTAGCCCAGTGGGCCTGTCTAACTTGGGCTTTTAGCGCAAAATTATCCTGAGCTGGCTAATAACGGGGGCCTGGTGTGTTAAAAATGCCAGGGATGATTTTCAGTCCCAGTCCGCCCCTGCAACACAAACATTAGTGGATTATGTCAGAGAGTACAGGAAGACTGTGGTTTTCGTATATATTTGCGTGTCTGTTTTTCATTTTCAATCGCTAGTGGGTGACAGGGTGGTTTTCCTATACAGGGCGACTGCTTCTACAGAAGTACTAGAGCACGGCAATCATTCTTGCAGTATATGGGGAATTGGTACCTTTCAGTCATGGTTTAAGACTGGGTCCTTTGTTTTTTGGGTCACAAGAGTCTCCACCCTGGCAACCCAAACTACACAAACAGACAAACACGGGCGGGGTCTGAATTATTTTGTGACTGTGATCATGTCTGTGTAAATGTCTGTGTAAGTGTCTGTGTAAATGTCTGTGTAAGTGTCTGTGTAAATGTCTGTGTAAGTGTCTGTGTAAGTGTCTGTGTAAATGTCTGTGTAAGTGTCTGTGTAAATGTCTGTGTAAGTGTCTGTGTAAGTGTCTGTGTGTCTGTGCAAATGTCTGTGTAAGTGTCTGTGTAAATGTCTGTGTAAGTGTCTGTGTAAATGTCTGTGTAAGTGTCTGTGTAAATGTCTGTGTAAGTGTCTGTGTAAATGTCTGTGTAAGTGTCTGTGTAAGTGTCTGTGTAAATGTCTGTGTAAGTGTCTGTGTAAGTGTCTGTGTAAGTGTCTGTGTAAGTGTCTGTGTAAGTGTCTGTGTAAGTGTCTGTGTAAGTGTCTGTGTAAATGTCTGTGTAAATGTCTGTGTAAGTGTCTGTGTAAATGTCTGTGTAAGTGTCTGTGTAAGTGTCTGTGTAAATGTCTGGGTAAGTGTCTGTGTAAGTGTCTGTGCAAATGTCTGTGTAAGTGTCTGTGTAAATGTCTGTGTAAGTGTCTGTGTAAATGTCTGTGTAAGTGTCTGTGTAAATGTCTGTGTAAGTGTCTGTGTAAATGTCTGTGTAAGTGTCTGTGTAAATGTCTGTGTAAGTGTCTGTGTAAGTGTCTGAGTAAGTGTCTGTGTAAATGTCTGTGTAAGCGTATGATTGATTCTAAAACAACAGAATCTCTATGCCCTCTGTTCTAATCAGCAACACTTCCCTCCATACGCTGCAATATGTGTGTGTGTAGGTGTATGTGTGTGTGTGTGGGTGTGTGTGCATGTACGAGTGTGTACAATATGAGAGAGAAGGAAATGCAGTCCATTAAAAGCCTTGAGAATACTTCTCCCAGTGGGTGTGTGAGAGTAGAGTGTGGAGGCGTTTTCTGCACTAACATGTTGAACCCAGTGCCATTGATTTAAATCCATGGCTCTGGTAGTACCTACTATTCTGTAAATCTGCAGCTCCACAGTTACAGTCCTATGTTATACAACTGATTACTATTCATATGAAGAAACAAACAAGCCTCAAACATTCCCCTCTCTGGCGGAAGACGGCACCACCGCTGTGTAAAAATGAATGTGTGTCCTGTGGAGTTCTAACTCAAAGCAGAATCAGTGAGATCCGCTGTTGCTACGGTTACCTTGTCCGGCTGAACTATTCTAAGGGAAAAGAAAGGGAAAGAGAGAGGGAGAGAGAGAGCGAGCCCTTAAGAAAATCTCACAATCAAGGACAGGTGTGTGACTATGGAACTAACTATCCTGTTACGAAGGAAACAACGACAACAGCTGATGGAACCATTAACATATTGCTCTTATACAGCCCGTTCAGATCTAAGTCATGAAAAACTGTCTTAGAAGGTCTCGCTCCTACAAGGCTGCATGGATAGCTGATTGATTATTAAGGATCTCTGTCACTGTCACGACTTCTGCCGAAGTCGTTGCCTCTCCTTGTTCGGGCGGTGCTCGGCGTTCGACGTCACCGGTCTTCTAGCCATCATTGATCGTTTTTTCATTTTCCGTTGGTTTTGTCTTGTCTTCCCACACACCTGTTTTCAATCCCATTCATTACCTGTTGTGTATTTACCCTCTGTTTCCCCTCATGTCTTTGTCAGAGTGTTTATTGTCAGTGTAGTGTTTTTGTTGTATAGGTGCGCGTCGGGTCTTCGTACCCATATTTTGTTTATGTTCTTTTCCTGTTTAGTGTTATGGAGAATGTTACTATGACATTATTAAAAGACTCCATTTTACACTCCGTTTGACTCTCCTGCGCCTGACTTCCCTGCCACCTATACACATATGCCTGACAGTCACACATGTAACCAGTGTGAAATGGCTAAATAGTTAGTGGGGTGTGCGCTCGTAGCATTTCAATCGGTGACGTCACTCGAGAGTAGTTGTTCCCTTGCTCTGCAAGGGCCGTGGCTTTTGTGGAGCGATAGGTAAAGATGCTTCGTGGGAGATAGTTGTTGATGTGTGCAGAAGGTCCCTGGTTCGAGCCCAGGTAGGGGCAAGGAAATGGATGGCAGCAATACTGTTACACACATACACACACACACACACAGTAAAACAGGCGTGAGGTGTGTCTTCAAGGTTCCACCCGAATACCGAGACACGATCCGGGACCCGAGTGGGTCTGGATCCAGAATTCTAAATAATGTCTGGGTTGGATCTGATATGATTGTCTCAGGTATGTTTAACTGACTTATCTGGAAGGGACCGTACTGATCCGAACATGACTGCTGCAGTAGACAGTTTATCATTTATACTACTGCTCTTGCTTTTCACGAGAGTGGAGCTTGTTGTTGTTGTTGGCCAATCATCAAAGCGGCAATAGGCTACAGCCATATTGCCTTGTTCCTTGTGTGGCAAAAGATAGGACATATCTAATCAATGGAAGATGCAATTAAAAAAGACAGAATTAAAGTTAAAGGAGAAGGATAGACTAAAACAACCAAGAGCCAACAGGTAGGCTGCTACATATTCTGAATGGAGTTGTTGTGGTTTGTAACTGTAGGATAGAAAGCACATGCACTGCAACCACAGTTAGCCTAGCTAGCTAAAATTTGATGTAGTCAAGACAGGTACTACGTAATCATATTTGATGATAAATAACCTCGCTAGTTGTCCTCAGGTCCGTTCAGAACGGGTCTCTATATTTCCCAAAAATGTTTACGCAAAACCCCAGGCTCATTTTGGAACTTTTTGGACCTGTGAAGAACTCTAGTGCCTACTTCCTCTTAGCTCAACGCTTCTCCTTTTTCAGCTGAATATTGTTGACATCAAAACTGACACAACCCCTCCCTCCATCTCTTTATCTGTATCGTACCTTAACCAGCTTTGTGGGCTGGCGGAAGAAGGTGGTCTTTGCGGTGAAGAAGGTGAAGTCTTCTCCCTCCTCGTCCAGACTGCAGTAGCCGCTGCTCATGCTGTTGCTGCCAGTCATTTAGGAGTTAAATACGAGCCCTCGGCTGCCTATAGACACCCAGCAGAACCGCAGGAGGAATTCTGATTGTTCCCAAGGAGGGGATTCTCTGTTTGTAGAGGCATTCAGTAACACACACTGTTCACAATGCTCAGTCCTAGAGCTCTTCACTTCCACTCTGAATCCACAGCCAGTCCCTTGGTAGCTCAGTATACGGACACACACCACTAAAGCTCACAGTCCAAGTATTGCTCAGTTCTCTCAATGCAATCATCCACTGCCGGTCGTTCACAGTCCTGTGTCTGTAGCTATCCAGATAGGCTTGGACTACAGGATCAGGGGTGAAGAGAGAGGAGAGGGGAGGTCGGCTTAGATTTGGGTCCGTACAGCGTTCCACCAGAGAGGCTTCAGGAAATCGGAGAGCGCGAGTAGAGCTGTGTCACTTCCTCCTGTCATGTGTGCTCTGACACCGGTATCACACACACATGCCGGTGTCACAGAGTCAGAGTATCAAAGCTTAGCCTCCAATTACAGCACTGCTCACCTGAGAATGCCTCACAGACACACACACACACACACACACACACACACACACACACACACACACACACACACACACACACACACACACACACACACACACACACACACACACACACACACACACACGCGCACTTCTTCCTCAATCCCCTCCTACCCTACCGCCGTGTGTACTGAACAGCTGATAAGAGCCGTGAAAGGGTGCACACACAAATGACTCTAGCAGGCTACTGCTGCTTAGCCATACAGGCACACGCTCACACATCAATTACTCTGACAGGCTCTCTCTCACACACACAAACACACTCCGGTAGCTGTAGTTCAGGTCAGTGTCCCTGTGCTGCAGTGTCCCTGTGCTGCAGTGTCCCTGTGCTGCAGTGTCCCTGTGCTGCAGTGTCCCTGTGCTGCAGTGTTCCTGGTTCTTGGGAAGAAACCTTGACTGCTGCAGGCATCTGACGTTTGCAAGTTCATCTGCAGCCACACACAGATAAGCTTGTGAACGAGAAGACCTTACTCTTCTCCTCTCTGTTTCACAGAGACAGGCAGAAAAGCTGTAGATCTCTCTCTCTCTCCGCCGAGCTACACAAACACCCTCTCCTCTCACCCCCTCCTCTATTCTTTCTCATTCTGCAAGCAACGGCACCCTGCTCAGCCCAGCCACTTCCTCTAATAGAGAGAGAGAGAGAGAGAGACACCATTGTAAATTCCATCTATATTTATTTATTTTCCCTTTTGTACTTTAACTATTTGCACATCATTACAACCCTGCATATAGACATAATGACATTTCTTTATTCTTCTGGAACTTTTTTAAGTGTGTAATGTTCACTGATATTTTTGTATTGTTTATTTCACTTTTGTTTAAAATCTAGCAATGTAAACATATGTTTCCTATGCCAATAAAGCCCCATAAATTGAAACTGAATTGAAATCCATAGAGAGAGAGAGAGAGAGAGAGAGAGAGAGAGAGAGAGAGAGAGAGAGAGAGAGAGAGAGAGAGAGAGAGAGAGAGAGAGAGAGAGAGAGAGAGAGAGAGAGAGAGAGAGAGAGACAGGGAGGGAGAGAGTGAGAGAGACATGGAGGGAGAGAGTGAGAGAGACATAAAGGAAAAGAGTGAGAGAGAGATGGAGGGAGAGAGTGAGAGAGACATGCAGAGAGTGAGAGAGACAGGCAGGGAGAGTGAGAGGGAGAGAGAGAGCGAGAGAGTGAGAGAGACAAGGAGAGAGTGAGAGAGACAAGGAGAGAGTGAGAGAGACAAGGAGAGAGTGAGAGAGACAGGCAGAGAGTGAGAGAGACAGGCAGGGAGTGAGAGAGACAGGGAGAGAGCGAGAGAGTGAGAGAGACAGGAAGAGAGACTGAGAGACAGGGAGAGAGAGCGAGTGAGACAGGGAGAGAGAGATTGAGAGAGCGAGTGAGAGAGACAGGGAGAGAGTGAGAGAGACAGGAAGAGAGTGAGAGAGAGAGAGTGAGAGAGACAGGGAGAGAGAGAGAGTGAGAGAGACAGGAAGACAGAGAGAGAGAGAGAGAGAGAGAGACAGGGAGAGAGAGAGAGAGATAGGGAGAGAGAGAGTGAGAGAGACAGGTAGAAAGTGAGAGAGACAGGGAGAGTGAGAGTGACAGAGAGAGAGTGAGAGTGACAGGAAGAGAGAGTGAGAGAGACAGGGAGAGAGTGAGAGAGACCGGAAGAGAGAGTGTGAGAGAGACAGGGAGAGAGAGTGTGAGAGAGACAGGGAGAGAGCGTGAGAGACACAGGGAGAGAGAGTGTGAGAGACAGGGAGAGAGAGTGTGAGAGAGAGTGAGAGAGAGAGACAGGGAGAGAGTGAGAGAGACCAGGAGAGAGTGAGAGAGACCGAGAGAGAGAGTGAGAGAGTTTGATATGGGAGTTTGAAAAACTCCCATATCTACTGGGTGAAATTCCACAGTGTGCCATCACAGCAGCAAGATTTGTGACCCTTTGCCACGAGAAAAGGGCAAGAACAAACACCAGTGAAGAACAAACACCATTGTAAATACAACCCATATTTATGCTTATTTATTTTATCTTGTGTCCTTTAACTATTTGTACATTGTACATTGTATATATATATATATATATATATAATATGACATTTGTAATGTCTTTACTGTTTTGAAACTTCTGTATGTGTAATGTTTACTGTTCATTTTTGTTGTTTTTCACTTTATATATTCACTTTGTATGTTGTCTACCTCACTTGCTTTGGTAATGTTAACACATGTTTCCCATGCCAATAAAGCCCTTGAATTGAATTGAATTGAGTGAGAGAGACAGGGAGAGAGTGAGAGAGACAGGGAGAGAGTGAGAGTGACAGGGAGAGAGTGAGAGTGACAGGGAGAGAGTGAGAGTGACAGGGAGAGAGTGAGAGTGAGAGAGACCAGGAGAGAGTGAGAGAGAGTGAGAGAGACAGGGAGAGAGAGAGTGAGAGAGACAGGGAGAGAGTGAGAGTGACAGGAAGACAGAGTAAGAGAGAGAGACAGGGAGAGAGTGAGAGAGACAGGGAGAGAGGAGAGAGACCAGGAAGAGTGAGAGAGACAGGGAGAGACAGTGAGAGAGTGAGAGAGACAGGAGAGAGAGTTTGAGAGAGACAGGGAGAGAGAGTGAGAGAGACAGAGAGAGAGAGTGAGAGAGACAGGGAGAGAGTGAGAGTGACAGGGAGAGAGAGAGTGACAGGGAGAGAGTGAGTGAGAGACAGACAGGAGAGAGAGAGTGAGAGAGACATTGAGGAGAGTGAGAGAGACAGGAAGAGAGAGTGAGAGAGACATGGAGAGAGTGAGAGAGACAGGGAGAGAGTGAGAGAGACAGGAAGAGACAGAGAGAGTGAGAGAGACAGGGAGAGAGTGAGAGAGACAGGGAGAGAGTGAGAGAGAGACAGGGAGAGAGTGAGAGAGAGACAGGGAGAGAGTGAGAGAGACCGGAGAGAGAGAGAGAGACAGGGGAGAGAGTGAGAGAGACAGGGAGAGAGAGAGTGAGAGAGACAGGGAGAGAGAGAGTGAGAGAGACAGGGAGAGAGTGAGAGAGACAGGGAGAGAGTGAGAGTGACAGGAAGAGAGAGTGAGAGAGAGACAGGGAGAGAGTGAGAGAGCCGGGAAGAGAGAGTGAGACAGGAAGAGAGAGAGTGAGAGAGTGAGAGGGGGAGAGTGAGAGAGACAGGGAAAGAGTGAGAGAGACAGGGAGAGAGAGAGTGAGAGAGACAGGAGAGAGAGAGAGTGAGAGAGACAGGGAGAGAGAGAGTGAGAGAGACAGGGAGAGAGAGAGTGAGAGAGACAGGGAGAGAGAGAGAGAGAGAGAGTGAGAGAGACAGGGAGAGAGTGAGAGAGACAGGAAGAGAGGGAGTGACAGGGAGAGGTGAGAGAGACAGGGAGAGTAAGAGTGAGAGAGACAGGGGAGAGTGAGAGATACAGGGAGAGAGTGAGAGAGACAAGAAGAGAGAGTGAGAGAGAGAGACAGGGAGAGAGTGTGAGAAAGACAGGGAGAGAGTGAGAGTGACAGGGAGAGAGGAGAGAGACAGGGAGAGAGTGAGAGAGACAGGGAGAGAGTGAGAGAGACAAGAAGAGAGAGAGAGAGAGAGACAGGGAGAGAGAGAGAGAGAGAGTGAGAGAGACAGGAAGAGACAGAGTGAGACAGGAAGAAGTGAGAGAGACAGGAGAGAGAGTGAGAGAGACAGGAGAGAGAGTGAGAGAGAAAGGGAGAGAGAGAGAGACCGGGAGAGAGTGAGAGAGACCGGGAAAGAGAGAGTGAGACAGGAAGAGAGTGAGAGACAGGGAGAGAGTGAGAGAGACAGGGAGAGAGTGAGAGTGACAGGAAGACAGAGTAAGAGAGAGAGACAGGGAGAGAGTGAGAGAGACAGGGAGAGAGTGAGAGAGACCAGGGAGAGAGTGAGAGAGACAGGGAGAGAGAGGGAGAGAGAGTGAGAGATACAGGGAGAGAGAGTGAGAGAGACAGGGGAGAGAGAGTGAGAGAGACCGGGAGAGAGTGAGAGAGACAGGAGAGAGTGAGAGACAGGGAGAGAGTGAGAGAGACAGGGAGAGAGGAGAGAGACAGGGAGAGAGAGAGTGAGAGAGACAGGAGGAGAGTGAGAGAGACAGGAAGAGAGTGAGAGAGACATGGAGAGAAGAGAGAGACAGGGAGAGAGTGAGAGAGACAGGAAGAGAGAGAGTGAGAGAGACAGGGGAGAGAGTGAGAGAGACAGGGAGAGAGTGAGAGAGACAGGGAGAGAGTGAGAGAGAGACAGGGGAGAGAGTGAGAGAGACCGGGAGAGAGTGAGAGAGACAGGGAGAGAGAGAGAGTGAGAGAGACAGGGAGAGAGTGAGAGAGACAGGGAGAGAGTGAGAGTGACAGGAAGAGAGAGAGTGAGAGAGAGACAGGGAGAGAGTGAGAGAGACCGGGAGAGAGTGAGAGAGACAGGAAGAGAGAGAGAGAGACAGGAAGAGAGAGAGTGAGAGAGACAGGGAGAGAGTGAGAGAGAGGGAGAGTGAGAGAGACAGGGAAAGAGTGAGAGAGACAGGAGAGAGAGAGTGAGAGAGACAGGAGAGAGAGAGTGAGAGAGACAGGGAGAGAGAGAGTGAGAGAGACAGGGAGAGAGAGAGAGAGAGAGAGTGAGAGAGACAGGAGAGAGTGAGAGAGAGAGACAGGGAGAGAGTGAGAGAGACAGGGAGAGAGTGAGAGAGACAGGGAGAGAGAGAGAGAGACAGGGAGAGAGTGAGAGAGACAGGAGAGAGAGAGAGTGACAAGAAGAGAGAGAGAGAGAGAGAGACAGGGAGAGAGTGAGAGAGACAGGGGGAGAGAGTGAGAGAGACAGGGAGAGAGTGAGAGAGACAGGGAGAGAGAGTGAGAGAGACAGGGAGAGAGAGTGAGAGAGACAGGGAGAGAGAGAGAGACAGGAAGAGAGAGAGTGAGAGAGACAGGGAGAGAGTGAGAGAGACCGGGAGAGAGTGAGAGAGATAGGAAGAGACAGAGAGACAGGAGAAAGTGAGAGACAGGGGAGAGAGTGAGAGAGACAGAGAGAGTGAGAGAAGGGAGAGAGTGAGAGAGACAGGGAGAGAGTGAGAGAGACAGGGAGAGAGAGAGAGTGAGAGAGACAGGGAGAGAGTGAGAGAGACAGGGAGAGAGACAGGGAGAGAGAGAGTGAGAGAGACAGGGAGAGAGAGTGAGAGAGACAGAGAGGAGAGAGAGTGAGAGAGACAGGGAGAGAGAGAGAGAGACAGGGGAGAGATACAGATGAGAGAGAGAGACAGGGAGAGAGTGAGAGAGACAGGGAGAGAGTGAGAGAGAGAGAGGGAGACAGAGTGAGAGAGAGACAGGGAGAGAGTGAGAGAGACAGGGAGAGAGGAGAGGAAGACAGGAAGAGACAGGAGAGAGTGAGAGAGACAGGAGAGAGTGAGAGAGACAGGGAGAGAGAGAGACAGGAAAGAGAGAGGAGAGAGACAGGGAGAGAGAGTGAGAGAGAAAGGGAGAGAGAGAGAGAGAGAGACAGGAGAGAGAGAGAGTGAGAGAGACAGGAGAGAGAGAGTGAGAGAGAGAGAGGGAGAGAGAGAGAGGAGAGAGACAGGAGAGAGAGTGAGAGACAGGAGAGAGAGTGAGAGAGACAGGGAGAGAGTGAGAGAGACAGGGGAGAGAGAGAGACAGGGAGAGAGAGAGAGACAGGGAGAGAGTGAGAGAGACAGGGAGAGAGTGAGAGAGACAGGGAGAGAGAGAGTGAGAGAGACAGGGAAGAGTGAGAGAGAGACAGGGAGAGAGTGAGAGAGACAGGGAGAGTGAGAGAGACAGGGAGAGAGAGACAGGGAGAGTGACAGGGACAGAGAGAGAGAGACAGGAGAGAGGAGAGTGACAGAGAGAGAGAGTGAGAGAGACAGGGAGAGAGTGAGAGAGAGATAGGAGAGAGAAGAAGAGAGAGTGAGAGAGAGTGAGAGAGACAGGGAGAGAGACAGGGAGAGAGTGAGAGAGACAGGGGGAGAGAGTGAGAGAGACAGGGAGAGAGTGAGAGAGACAGGGAGACAGGAGAGAGACAGGGAGAGAGTGAGAGAGACAGGGAGAGAGTGAGACAGAGAGAGTGGGAGAGACAGGAGAGAGAGAGAGACAGGAGAGAGTGAGAGAGACAGAGAGAGAGGAGAGACAGGGGAGAGAGGAGAGAGACAGGGAGAGTGAGAGAGACAGGGAGAGACAGGGAGAGAGAGAGTGAGAGAGACAGGGAGAGAGAGTGAGAGAGACAGGGAGAAGAGAGAGAGAGTGAGACAGGGAGAGAGTGAGAGAGACAGGGAGAGAGAGAGAGAGACAGAGACAGGGAGAGAGAGAGAGACAGGGTGAGGAGAGAGACAGAGAGTGGGAAAGACAGGGAGAGAGTGAGAGAGACAGAGAGAGAGAGACAGGGAGACAGGAGAGAGACAGAGAGAGAGTGGGAGAGACCGGGAGAGAGTGAGAGAGAGAGAGGAGAGAGAGAGAGACAGGAGAGAGAGAGAGACAGAGAGAGTGAGAGAGACAGGGAGAGAGTGTGAGAGAGACAGGAGAGTGTGAGAGAGACAGGGAGAGAGAGAGTGAGAGAGAGGGAGAGAGAATGTGAGAGAGTGAGAGAGAGTGAGAGAGAGAGTGAGAGAGACAGGGGAGAGAGTGAGAGAGACAGGAGAGAGTGAGAGACCAGGAGAGAGTGAGAGAGACAGGAGAGAGAGGAGAGATACAGGGAGAGAGTGAGAGAGACAGGAGAGAAAGTGAGAGAGACAGGGAGAGAGAGTGAGAGAGACAGGGAGAGAGAGAGTGAGAGCGAGAGACAGGAGAGAGAGAGAAGACAGAGAGAGAGAGAGAGACAGGGAGAGAGAGAGAGTGAGACAGGGAGAGAGTGAGAGAGACCAGGAGAGAGTGAGAGAGACAGGGAGAGAGTGAGAGAGAGACAGGAGAGAGAGGTGTGAGAAGAGACAGGGAGAGAGAATGTGAGAGAGAAAGGGAGAGAGTGAGAGAGAGAGAGACAGGAGAGAGTGAGAGAGACAGGGAGAGAGAGTGAGAGAGACAGAGAGAGAGAGAGACAGGAGAGAGAGAGAGACAGGAGAAAGAGAGAGAGAGACAGGAGAGAGAGAGTGAGAGAGACAGGGAGAGAGAGAGAGAGAGACAGGAGAGAGTGAGAGAGACAGGGGAGAGGAGAGACAGGGAGAGAGTGAGAGTGACAGGGGAGAGAGAGTGAGAGAGACAGGGGAGAGAGAGTGAGAGAGACAGGAGGAGAGAGAGAGAGACAGGGAGAGAGTGAGAGAGACAGGAGAGAGTGAGAGAGACAGGGAGAGAGTGAGAGAGACAGGGAGAGAGTGAGAGAGACAGGGAGAGTGAGAGAGACAGGAAGAGAGAGAGTGAGACAGGAAGAGAGAGAGTGAGAGAGACAGGGAGAGAGTGAGAGAGTGAGAGGGGGAGAGTGAGAGAGACAGGGAGAGAGAGAGAGAGACAGGGAGAGAGTGAGAGAGACAGGGAGAGAGTGAGAGAGAAAGGAGAGAGAGAGAGACAGGAGAGAGATTGAGAGAGACAGGGAGGAGACAGTGAGAGACAGGAGAGAGAGAGTGAGAGAGACAGGAGAGAGAGTGAGAGACAGGGAGAGAGAGAGAGAGACAGGGAGAGAGTGAGAGAGACAGGGAGAGAGTGAGACAGGAAGAGAGTGAGAGAGACAGGAGAGAGAGAGAGAGGGGAGAGTGAGAGAGACAGGAGAGAGAGAGTGAGAGAGACAGGGAGAGAGTGAGAGAGAGAGGGAGAGAGGGAGAGACAGGAGAGTGAGAGAGACAGGAAGAGAGAGAGTGAGAGAGACAGGGAGAGAGAGAGAGAGAGACAGGGAGAGAGTGAGAGAGACAGGGAGAGAGTGAGAGAGACAGGAGAGAGTGAGAGAGACAGGAAGAGAGAGAGTGAGACAGGAAGAGAGAGAGTGAGAGAGACAGGGAGAGAGAGAGAGAGAGAGAGGGAGAGAGTGAGAGAGACAGGGAGAGAGTGAGAGAGACAGGAAGAGAGAGAGTGAGAGAGACAGAGAGAAGAGAGAGACAGGGAGAGAGAGTGAGAGAGACAGGGAGAGAGAGAGTGAGACAGGAGAGGAGAGAGACAGGAGAGAGAGAGTGAGAGATACAGGAGAGAGAGAGTGAGAGATACAGAGAGAGAGAGAGAGAGAGAGAGGGGAGGGAGAGACAGGGAGAGAGAGAGACAGGGAGAGAGTGGGAGAGACAGAGAGAGAGAGAGACAGGAGAGTGAGAGAGACAGGAAGAGAGAGAGAGAGACAGGGACAGGGAGAGAGGAGAGAGACAGGAGAGAGTGAGAGAGACAGGGAGGGGAGACAGGAGAGAGTGAGAGAGACAGGGAGAGAGAGAGAGAGACAGGAGAGAGACAGGAGAGAGTGAGTGAGAGAGACAGGGGAGAGAGAGTGAGAGACAGGGAGAGAGAGAGACAGATACAGAGAGAGAGAGAGAGGAGAGAGACAGGGTGAGAGTGAGAGAGACAGGGAGAGAGAGAAAGACAGGGAGAGAGTGGGAGAGACAGAGAGAGAGAGAGTGAGAGAGAGAGACAGGGAGAGAGTGAGAGAGACAGGAGAGAGAGAGTGAGAGAGAGAGAGTAAGAGAGACAGGAAGAGAGTGAGTGAGACAGGGAGAGAGTGAGAGAGACCGGGAGAGAGGAGAGAGACAGGAAGAGAGAGGTGAGAGAGACAGGGAGAGAGAGAGAAAGAAAGGAGAGAGAATGTGAGACAGGGAGAGAGTGTGAGAGAGAGTGAGAGAGACAGGGAGAGGAGAGAGAGAGACAGGGAGAGAGACAGGGAGAGTGAGAGAGACAGGGAGAGAGAGAGAGAGACAGGGAGAGAGTGAGAGAGACAGAGAGAGAGAGAGAGACAGGAGAGAGTGAGAGAGACAGAGGAGAGACAGGGAGAGTGAGAGAGACAGGAGAGAGAGAGAGACAGGAGAGAGACAGGAGAGAGACAGAGAGACAGGAGAGAGAGAGAGACAGGGAGAGTAGTGAGAGAGACAGGGAGAGAGTGAGAGAGACAGGAGTGAGAGAGACAGGAGAGAGAGACAGGAGAGAGAGAGAGGAGAGACAGGGAGAGAGAGAGAGACAGGAGAGAGTGAGAGAGACAGGAGAGAGAGAGTGGGAGAGAGACAGTGAGAGAGACAGGGAGAGAGAGAGAGACAGGGAGAGAGAGAGAGAGACAGGGGAGAGTGAGAGAGACAGGAGAGAGTGAGAGAGACAGGAGAGAGAGAGAGAGACAGGGAGAGAGAGAGAGAGAGACAGAGGAGAGAGAGAGAGAGACAAGAGAGAGAGAGACAGGGAGACAGTGGGAAAGACAGGGAGAGAGAGAGAGAGAGAGAGAGAGACAGGGGAGAGTGAGAGAGACAGGAGAGAGAGTGAGAGAGACAGAGAGAGAGAGAGAGAGACAGGGAGAGAGAGAGTGAGAGAGACAGGAGAGAGTGAGAGAGACAGGGAGAGAGAGTGAGAGAGACAGGAGAGAGAGTGAGAGAGAGTGAGTGAGAGAGACAGGGGAGAGGAGAGAGACAGGGAGAGAGTGAGAGAGACAGGAGAGGAGAGAGACAGGGAGAGAGAGTGAGAGACAGGGAGAGGAGAGAGACAGGAGAGAGAGAGAGAGACAGGAGAGAGAGAGAGACAGGGAGAGAGTGAGAGAGACAGGAGAGAGAGAGTGACAGGGAGAGAGTGAGAGAGACAGGGAGAGAGGAGAGAGACAGAGAGAGAGAGAGACAGGAGAGAGAGAGTGAGAGAGACAGGAGAGAGTGAGAGAGACAGGGAGAGAGAGAGAGACAGGAGAGTGAGAGAGACAGGAGAAGAGAGAGACAGGGAGAGAGGAGAGAGACAGGAGAGAGAGAGAGACAGGGAGAGTGAGAGAGACAGGGAGAGTGAGAGAGACAGGGAGAGAGTGAGAGAGACAGAGAGAGGAGAGAGAGTGAGAGAGACAGGAGAGAGAGAGAGACAGGGAGAGAGTGAGAGAGACAGGAGA
This sequence comes from Oncorhynchus keta, assembly GCF_023373465.1. Lineage (NCBI taxonomy): Eukaryota > Metazoa > Chordata > Actinopteri > Salmoniformes > Salmonidae > Oncorhynchus > Oncorhynchus keta. The sequence continues at coordinate 18,138,707 of NC_068430.1, read as the reverse complement.
GAGTGAGAGAGACAGGAGAGAGTGAGAGTGACAGGAAGAGAGAGAGTGAGAGAGAGAGACAGGGAGAGAGTGAGAGAGACAGGGAGAGAGTGAGAGAGACAGGGAGAGAGTGAGAGAGAGGGAGAGAGAGACAGGAGAGAGAGAGACAGGGAGAGTGTGAGAGACAGGAGAGAGAGAGAGTGAGAGAGACAAGAGAGAGAGAGACAGGGAGAGAGAGAAGAGAGAGGAGAGAGAGAGACAGACAGAGAGAGAGTGAGAGAGACAGGGAGAGAGAGAGAGGGAGAGAGAGAGAGGAGAGAGAGAGAGAGAGACAGGGAGAGTGAGAGAGACAGGAGAGAGAGTGAGACAGAGAGAGAGAGAGACAGAGAGAGAGAGAGACAGGGAGAGTGAGAGAGACAGGGAGAAGGGAGAGACAGGGAGAGAGTGAGAGAGAGAGAGACAGGGAGGAGAGAGTGAGAGAGACAGGGAGAGAGAGAGAGAGAGACCGGGAGAGAGTGAGAGAGACAGGAGAGAGAGAGAGAGAGACAGGGAGGAGTGTGAGAAAGAAAGGGAGAGAGAGAGAGAGAGAGAGAGGAGAGAGAGAGAGAGAGACAGGGAGAGAGAGAGAGAGAGACAGGGAGGAGAGAGACAGGGAGAGAGTGAGAGAGAGAGACAGGAGAGAGTGAGAGAGACAGGGAGAGAGTGAGAGAGACAGGAGAGAGAGTGAGAGAGACAGGAGGAGAGAGAGAGAGACAGAGGGAGAGAGAGAGAGAGAGAGAGAGTGAGAGAGACAGGAGAGAGAGGGGAGAGAGAGAGACAGGGAGAGAGTGAGAGAGAGAGAGAGAGAGAGAGACAGAGAGAGTGAGAGAGACAGGAGAGAGTGAGAGAGACAGGAGAGAGTGAGAGAGACAGGAGAGAGAGTGAGAGAGACAGAGAGAGAGAGAGAGAGAGAGACAGGGAGAGAGTGAGAGAGACAGGAGAGAGAGAGACAGGGAGAGTGAGAGAGACAGGGAGAGAGAGAGAGACAGGGAGAGAGGAGAGAGACAGGGAGAGAGAGAGAGACAGGGAGAGAGTGAGAGAGACAGGGAGAGAGAGAGAGAGACAGGGAGAGAGAGAGAGACAGGGAGAGAGAGAGAGACAGGGAGAGAGAGAGAGACAGGGAGAGAGTGAGAGAGACAGGGAGAGAGAGAGAGAGAGAGAGAGAGGGAGAGAGAGAGACAGGGAGAGAGTGAGAGAGACAGGGAGAGTGAGAGAGACAGGGAGAGAGAGACAGAGACAGAGAGAGAGAGAGAGAGACAGGAGAGAGAGAGACAGGAGAGAGAGAGTGAGAGACAGAGAGAGAGAGTGAGAGAGAGAGAGGAGAGAGTGAGAGAGACAGGGAGAGAGAGAGAGACAGGGAGAGAGTGAGAGAGACAGGGAGAGAGAGAGACAGAGAGAGAGAGAGGAGAGAGAGAGTGAGAGAGACAGGGAGAGACAGGGAGAGAGTGAGAGAGACAGGGAGAGAGAGAGAGAGACAGGAGAGAGAGAGGAGAGAGACAGGAGAGAGTGAGAGAGACAGGGAGAGAGAGAGTGAGAGAGACAGGAGAGAGAAAGAGTGAGAGAGACAGGGAGAGAGAGAGAGAGACAGGGAGAGAGTGAGAGAGACAGGAGAGAGAGAGAGAGACAGGGGAGAGAGAGTGAGAGAGACAGGGAGAGAGAGAGAGACAGGAGAGAGTGAGAGAGACAGGAGAGAGAGAGAGAGACAGGGAGAGAGAGAGAGACAGGGAGAGAGAGAGAGACAGGGAGAGAGAGAGAGAGACAGGAGAGAGTGAGAGAGACAGGGGAGAGAGAGTGAGAGAGACAGGGAGAGAGAGTGAGAGAGACAGGAGAGAGAGAGAGACAGGTGAGAGAGAGAGAGAGAGAGACAGGGAGTGAGAGAGACAGGGAGAGAGAGAGAGAGACAGAGAGAGAGAGAGAGACAGGGAGAGAGTGAGAGAGACAGAGCCAGAGAGAGAGACAGGGAGAGAGTGAGAGAGACAGGGAGAGAGTGAGAGAGACAGGAGGAGAGTGAGAGAGACAAAGAGAGAGTGAGTGAGAGAGACAGGAGAGAGAGTGAGAGAGACAGAGTGAGAGAGAGGAGAGAGAGTGAGAGAGACAGGGAGAGTGAGAGAGAGAGGAGAGAGTGAGAGAGACAGGGAGAGGAGAGAGACAGGGAGAGAGTGAGAGAGACAGGGAGAGAGTGAGAGAGACAGGGAGAGAGTGAGAGAGACAGGGAGAGAGAGTGAGAGAGACAGGAGAGAGAGTGAGAGACAGGGAGAGAGAGGAGAGAGAGAGTGAGAGAGACAGGGAGAGAGGAGAGAGACAGGGAGAGAGAGAGAGAGACAGAGAGAGAGAGAGAGAGAGAGAGACAGGGTGAGAGTGAGAGAGACAGGGAGAGAGAGGAGAGACAGGGAGAGAGAGAGAGACAGAGAGAGAGACAGACAGGGAGAGAGAGAGAGACAGGGAGAGAGGGAGAGACAGAGAGAGAGAGAGTGAGAGAGACAGGAAGAGAGAGTGAGACAGGGAGAGAGAGAGAGAGAGGGAGAGAGGAGAGACAGGAGAGAGAGAGAGAGAGAGAGACAGGGAGAGAGAGTGTGAGAGAGAAAGGGAGAGAATGTGAGAGAGAACAGAGACAGGAGAGAGAGAGCTGAGAGAGACAGGGAGAGAGTGAGAGAGACCAGGAGAGAGTGAGAGAGACAGGAGAGAGAGTGAGAGATACAGGGAGAGAGAGTGAGAGAGACAGGGGAGAGAGAGAGAGACAGGGAGAGTGAGAGAGACAGGGGAGAGAGAGTGAGAGAGACAGGGGAGAGAGAGTGAGAGCGAGAGACAGGGAGAGAGTGAGAGTGACAGAGAGAGAGTAAGAGTGACAGGAAGAGAGTGTGAGACAGGGAGAGAGTGAGAGAGACAGGGAGAGAGTGAGAGAGACAGGAAGAGAGAGTGTGAGAGAGACAGGGAGAGAGAGTGTGAGAAAGAAAGGGAGAGAGATGTGAGAGAGACAGGGAGAGAGAGTGTGAGAGAGAGTGAGAGAGACAGGGAGAGAGTGAGAGAGAGAGAGAGAGACAGGAGAGAGAGAGAGACAGGGAGAGAGTGAGAGAGACAGGGAGAGAGTGAGAGAGAGAGGAGAGAGAGAGTGAGAGAGAGAGAGAGAGAGAGACAGGGAGAGAGTGAGAGAGACCAGGAGAGAGTGAGAGAGACAGGGAGGGAGTGAGAGAGACAGGGAGAGAGAGTGTGAGAGAGACAGGGAGTGAGAGAGAGTGAGAGAGACAGGGGAGAGAGAGTGAGAGAGACAGGGAGAGAGAGAGTGAGAGCGAGAGACAGAGAGAGTGAGAGTGTGAGAGAGAGTAAGAGTGACAGGAAGAGAGTGAGTGAGACAGGGAGAGAGTGAGAGAGACAGGGAGAGAGTGAGAGAGACAGGAAGAGAGAGTGTGAGAGAGACAGGGAGAGAGAGTGTGAGAAAGAAAGGGAGAGAGAATGTGAGAGAGACAGGGAGAGAGAGAGTGAGAGAGAGTGAGAGAGACAGGGAGAGAGTGAGAGAGAGAGACCAGGAGAGAGTGAGAGAGACAGGGAGAGAGTGAGAGAGACAGGGAGAGAGAGTGAGAGAGACAGGGAGAGAGAGAGTGAGAGAGACAGGGAGAGAGAGTGAGAGAGACAGGGGAGAGAGGAGAGACAGGGGTAGAGTGAGAGACAGGGAGAGAGAGAGAGACAGGGAGAGAGAGTGAGAGAGACAGGGAGAGAGAGAGTGAGAGAGACAGGAGGAGAGTGAGAGAGACAGGAAGAGAGTGAGAGAGACAGGGAGAGAGTGAGAGAGACAGGGAGAGAGTGAGAGAGACAGGAGAGAGTGAGAGTGACAGGGAGAGAGTGAGAGAGACAGGGAGAGAGAGAGAGTGAGACAGGAAGAGAGAGAGTGGAGAGACAGTGAGAGTGAGAGAGAGAGAGGGGGAGAGTGAGAGAGACAGGGAAAGAGTTAGAGCGACAGGGAGAGAGTGAGAGAGACAGGGAGAGAGTGAGAGAGAAAGGGAGAGAGAGAGTGAGAGAGACAGGGAGAGAGAGAGGGAGAGAGACAGGGAGGAGAGAGTGAGAGAGACAGGGAGAGAGAGAGTGAGAGAGACAGGGAGAGAGAGAGAGAGACAGGGAGAGAGAGAGTGAGAAAGACAGGGAGAGAGTGAGAGAGACAGGAAGAGAGAGAGAGACAGGAAGAGAGAGTGAGAGAGACAGGGAGAGAGTGAGAGGGGGAGAGAGAGAGAGACAGGGAAAGAGTGAGAGAGCCAGGGAGAGAGAGTGAGAGAGAGACAGGGAGAGAGTGAGAGAGACAGGGAGAGAGTGAGAGAGACAGGAAGAGAGAGAGAGTGAGAGAGACAGGAAGAGAGAGAGTGAGAGAGACAGGGAGAGAGTGAGAGAGACAGGGAGAGAGTGAGAGAGACAGGGAGAGAGTGAGAGAGACAGGGAGAGAGTGAGAGAGACAGGAAGAGAGAGAGTGAGAGAGAGAGAGGAGAGAGAGTGAGAGAGACAGGGAGAGAGAGAGTGAGAGAGACAGGAGAGAGTGAGAGAGACAGGGAGAGAGAGAGAGACAGGGAGAGAGAGAGAGAGACAGGGAGAGAGAGTGAGAGAGACAGAGAGAGAGAGAGGAGTGAGAGAGACAGGGAGAGAGAGAGTGAGAGAGACAGGGAGAGAGAGAGTGAGAGAGACAGGGAGAGAGAGAGTGAGAGAGAGAGACAGGGAGAGAGTGAGAGAGACAGGGAGAGAGTGGGAGAGACAGGGAGAGAGAGAGAGAGAGAGAGAGAGAGACAGGAGAGAGTGAGAGAGACAGGGAGAGAGTGAGAGAGACAGGGGAGAGAGAGTGAGAGAGACAGGGAGAGAGAGTGAGAGAGACAGGGAGGAGAGAGTGAGAGAGACAGGGAGAGAGAGAGTGAGAGAGACAGGGAGAGAGAGTGAGAGAGACAGGAGAGAGAGAGTGAGTGAGAGAGACAGGGAGAGAGTGTGAGAGATACAGGGAGAGAGAGAGTGAGAGATACAGAGAGAGAGAGAGAGACAGGGTGAGAGTGAGAGAGACAGGAGAGAGTGGGAAAGACAGGAGAGAGTGGGAGAGACAGAGAGAGAGAGACAGGGAGAGGAGAGAGACAGGGAGAGAGTGGGAGAGACCGGGAGAGAGAGAGAGAGAGAGAGAGTAAGAGTGACAGGAAGAGAGTGAGAGAGACAGGGAGAGAGTGAGAGAGACCGGGAGAGAGTGAGAGAGACAGGAAGAGAGAGTGTGAGAGAGACAGAGAGAGTGTGAGAAAGAAAGGGAGAGAGAGTGTGAGAGAGAGAGAGAGAGAGAGAGAGAGAGAGAGTGAGAGAGACAGGGAGAGAGTGAGAGAGACAGGGAGAGAGAGTGAGAGAGACAGGGAGAGAGAGTGAGAGAGACAGGAGAGAGAGTGAGAGAGACAGGGAGAGAGTGAGAGAGACAGGGAGAGAGTGAGAGACAGGGAGAGAGTGAGAGAGACAGGGAGAGAGAGAGTGAGAGAGACAGGGAGAGAGTGAGAGAGACAGGAGAGAGTGAGAGAGACAGGGAGAGAGTGAGAGAGAGAGACAGGGAGAGAGAGAGAGAGACAGGAAGAGAGAGAGAGAGAGAGACAGGGAGAGAGAGAGAGAGACAGGGAGAGAGTGAGAGAGACAGGGAGAGAGAGAGTGAGAGAGACAGGAGAGAGTGAGAGAGACAGGGAGAGAGTGAGAGAGACAGGAGAGAGAGTGAGAGAGACAGAGAGAGAGAGAGACAGGGAGAGAGAGAGGGAGAGTGAGTGAGAGAGACAGGGAGAGAGAGTGAGAGATACAGGGAGAGAGAGAGAGAGATACAGAGAGAGAGAGAGAGAGAGACAGGGTGAGAGTGAGAGAGACAGGGAGAGAGTGGGAAAGACAGGGAGACAGTGGGAGAGAGAGAGAGAGAGAGACAGGGAGAGAGTGAGAGAGACAGGGAGAGACAGAGAGAGAGAGAGAGAGTGAGAGAGACAGGAGAGAGTGAGAGAGACAGGGAGAGAGAGAGGGAGAGACAGGAGAGAGACAGGGAGAGAGGAGAGAGACAGGAGAGAGAGAGTGAGAGAGACAGGGAGAGAGAGAGTGAGAGATACAGGGAGAGAGAGAGTGAGAGATACAGAGAGAGAGAGAGAGAGAGAGACAGGGTGAGAGTGAGAGAGACAGGGAGAGAGTAGGAAAGACAGGGAGAGAGTGGGAGAGACAGAGAGAGAGAGAGAGACAGGGAGAGAGTGAGAGAGACAGGGAGAGAGTGGGAGAGACAGGGAGAGAGTGAGAGAGAGAGAGAGAGAGTAAGAGAGACAGGAAGAGAGAGTGAGACAGGAGAGAGTGAGAGAAGAGAGAGAGTGAGAGAGACAGGAAGAGAGAGTGGAGAGAGACAGGGAGAGAGAGTGTGAGAAAGAAAGGGAGAGAGAATGTGAGAGAGAAAGAGAGACAGTGAGAGAGAGAGAGAGACAGGAGAGAGAGAGAGAGAGACAGAGGAGAGAGACCAGGAGAGAGTGAGAGAGACAGGGAGAGAGAGGAGAGATACAGGGAGAGAGTGAGAGAGACAGGGAGAGAGAGTGAGAGAGACAGGAGAGGAGAGAGAGGGAGAGAGGAGAGAGAGAGTGAGAGAGACAGGAGAGAGAGTGAGAGAGACAGGGGAGAGAGAGTGAGAGAGACAGGGAGAGAGAGTGAGAGAGACAGGAGGAGAGTGAGAGAGACAGGAGAGAGAGTGTGAGAGAGACAGAGGAGAGAGTGAGAGAGACAGGGAGAGAGAGTGAGAGAGACAGGGAGAGAGTGAGAGTGACAGGGAGAGAGTGAGAGACAGGAGAGTGACAGGGAGAGAGTGAGAGTGACAGGGAGAGAGAGAGAGACAGGAAGAGAGAGAGAGACAGGAGAGAGAGAGAGTGAGAGAGACAGGAAGAGAGAGAGAGAGACAGGGAGAGAGTGAGAGAGACAGGGAGAGAGTGAGAGAGTCAGGGAGAGAGTCAGGGAGAGAGAGAGAGAGACAGGGAGAGAGTCAGGAGAGAGAGAGTGAGAGAGTGAGTGAGAGAGACAGGGAGAGAGAGAGTGAGATAGACAGGGAGAGAGAGAGTGAGAGAGACAGAGAGAGAGAGAGAGACAGGGAGAGAGTGAGAGAGACAGAGAGAGTGGGAGAGACAGGAGAGAGTGAGAGTGACAGAGAGAGAGTAAGAGAGACAGGAAGAGAATGAGTGAGACAGGGAGAGAGTGAGAGAGACTGGGAGAGAGAGAGAGACAGGAGAGAGAGAGTGTGAGAGAGACAGGAGAGAGAGTGTGAGAAAGAAAGGGAGAGAGATAGTGAGAGATACAGGGAGAGAGAGAGTGAGAGAGACAGGGAGAGAGAGTGAGAGAGACAGGGAGAGAGTGAGAGAGACAGGAGAGTGAGAGTGACAGGGAGAGAGTGAGAGTGACAGGGAGAGAGTGAGTGAGAGAGACAGGGAGAGAGAGAGTGAGAGAGACAGGGAGAGAGTGAGAGAGACAGGAAGAGAGTGAGAGAGACAGGGAGAGAGTGAGAGAGACAGGGAGAGAGTGAGAGTGACAGGGAGAGAGTGAGTGAGAGAGACAGGAGGAGAGTGAGAGAGACAGGAGGAGAGTGAGAGAGACAGGAAGAGAGTGAGAGAGACAGGGAGAGAGTGAGAGAGAGTGAGAGAGACAGGGAGAGAGTGTGAGAGAGACAGGGAGAGAGTGAGAGAGAGACAGGGAGAGAGTGAGAGAGACAGGGAGAGAGTGAGAGAGAGTGAGAGAGACAGGGAGAGAGTGAGTGAGAGAGACAGGAGAGAGAGTGAGAGAGACAGGGAGAGAGTGAGAGAGACAGGGAGAGAGTGAGAGAGACAGGGAGAGAGTGAGAGTGACAGGGAGAGAGTGAGAGTGACAGGGAGAGAGTGAGAGAGACAGGGAGAGAGTGAGAGAGACAGGGAGAGAGTGAGAGTGACAGGAAGAGAGAGAGTGAGAGAGACAGGAAGAGAGAGTGAGAGAGACAGGAAGAGAGAGAGAGAGAGAGACAGGAAGAGAGAGAGAGAGAGACAGGAAGAGAGAGAGAGAGACAGGAAGAGAGAGAGAGACAGGAAAGAGAGAGAGACAGGAAGAGAGAGAGAGAGAGACAGGAAGAGAGAGAGTGAGAGAGACAGGGAGAGAGACAGGTAGAGAGTGAGAGAGACACCCTCTTCAAGACACCCTTTTCAACATATATATATCGGCACTAGAAAATTCTGCAGCACCTGGCCTCACCCTACTAAAATCCGAAGTTAAATGTCTACTGTTTGCTGATGATCTGGTGCTTCTGTCACCAACCAAGGAGGGCCTACAGCAGCACCTAGATCTTCTGCACAGATTCTGTCAGACCTGGGCCCTGACAGTAAATCTCAGTAAAACCAAAATAATGGTGTTCCAAAAAAGGTCCAGTTGCCAGGAGAGTGAGAGATACAGGGAGAGAGTGAGAGAGACAGGGAGAGAGTGAGAGAGACAGGGAGAGAGTGTGAGAGACAGGGAGAGAGTGGGAGAGAGTGAGAGAGACAGGAAGAGAGAGAGTGAGAGAGACAGGGAGAGAGAGAGAGAGAGAGAGAGACAGGGAGAGAGAGAGAGAGTGACAGGAAGGGAGTGAGAGAGAGATGTGGTCTCATAGCTCATAACACTTGACATGCATGAGCAGGAAGCCACAGTAATAGGTCTGCTGTGCTCTGCCTTAGTGTTGTATGAGATAAACCTCCACATGTACAATAACCCTTCTGTTTACTACTGCATTAGAAAGGCATTATACACTCTTATAAGCATGCTAAAAAACACACAGATGCATGCATTGCACGCAAGCACACACACACACAGTAATGATGAAGAAATTAATCTCAGAGAAATTAATTATAGGTCTAATTCCATAAAGAGGAATTGTAAGCATTTATTAATTCATTTAGGGTTAGGGTTAGAATTAGGGTTAGGGGGTAATGGTTAAGGTTAGGGCTAGGTAAAATAGGATTTTGAATGGAAATTAATTTTATGTCCCCATGAGTATAGAAGAACGAAACATGTGTGTGTGCGTGTGTGTGTGCGCGCGTGCGTGTCAGAGAGCAATATCTATCTACAGCCTTTACAAAAATGTTATCATTAAGAAATTAGATTGACAGACGGTTGATCAGGTGGACTTTGTCAGTCTTTCAGAGAGGAGGAAGCTGTTCTGTCAGAGGAGAAAGATCCTCCATTAAAGAGATGGAGCCTGTCCATCTCCCCTGTCAGAGGTTGATTTGATTCTGATAGATTGTTGAGAGCTGTCTGTCTCTCTCCAGTGGTAAACACAGACAGACAGATAACTGCCTGTCTGCCTGTCAGGTCAGTATCAGCTGATGTCAGATTCAACACCATTACTGTAGAGGGAGACAGAGGGGACAGTGGGTGGTAGGGGGAAATAAGAGGAGCTCATTGACAGACCAGGCCCTCACCATTTTATTTCAGCCCCCCTGCCAGGCCAGAGTCCACAAAGCCCAGTGAATTAGGCTCCAGTCTCACTCAATGAGAAGCATTGACTCTGTGGAGGTATTGACAAAAAGGGGATTGATCTCTGCTTGTGGAAGCACCAAAGAAAGAGAGAAAGAAAGACAAAGAGGGAGAGAAGAAGAGAGAGGCAGAGGAGAAGAGAGAGAGAGGAGAAGAGGAAGAAGCTGTCATCTCTAATCATCTCTATGGTACAATAATAGTGTACTCCTCCAGCTCAAATGCCCAATCCAGCCACTGGCCTGGATGGTCAAAACACTGGGCAGCCTGCACACACCAGAGTTTAACATGACTCCAGGCTACAGAGATAATCAACTGTCCCTCCACTGCAGGCCTAAACTGTGTGGTATTTGTTGTGTGTGTGTGTTTGTGTTGTGTGTTTGTGTTGTTTGTGTTGTGTGTTGTGTGTTGTGTGTGTGTGTGTGTTGGGTGTGTTGTGTGTGTGTGTGTGTGTGTGTGTGTGTGTGTGTGTGTGTGTGTGTGTGTGTGTGTGTGTGTGTGTGTGTGTGTGTGTGTGTGTGTGTGTTATCCACTCCACTCTATGCAGTGTCAGTGTGTTTTGAGAACATAGTGAATCACAACAGAAACACAGACACTGATTTACACATGAAGACTTTATTTCAAAAACATCCACCAATATTTCATGTGTTTTTTCATCAGAAATGATTGCTTCGTGTGTGTAAAATATTACTGTTCTCTGATTTTTTATTCACAGATTTTAAAGATGTGTAAAATATGGTTATTTGCAAAACACTATATATACATACACACATTGTTAAGCTGGAATTGAATGTTTGTGTCCTGTAAATTTGACTGTGATATGTGGTTGTCTCACCTAGCCATCTTAAGATGAATGCACTGATTGTAAGTCGCTTTGGATAAGAGCATCTGCTAAATGACTAACATGTCAAATGTAAATTAAACTCTTCACATGCTCACACAAACACACTCAACTCAGAGAAGGCTAGATATTCATTTGAGAGGGAGACACAGTTCTACTTCATACAGAATATGTGCATGAGTGTGACTGTTCGTGTGTGTACGTGCGTTTGCGTGTGTGTGTGCGAACACCTGCAAATATTTATGACCTCGAAACCTAATCAACAAGATTTGAGTGTGCTAACACGAAAGCAGGAAGTGAGAAAGCCATTTTCTGGTTTCTGTGTTCGGGTGCGTATGTGTAGTAGACTATGCTACAGGTAGAGGAAGTCCGTGAACGCAGACAGGCAGCTAATATATCTGTGCTCACAGAAACCAACTACTTTACCAAGAGTATGGCCCTCATCATGTGACCAACAAGGCTTCCTGTACTCACAACCCTGTAGGACCACTATAACACACACATAGTTAGCTAAAGCAACTTGCTTGCCAAAGCACAGTGTTCGTCCTCAACAGAGAGGTTATATAAACACAAAGAGCATACACACCCTGAGAGACTGACAGAGGGCACAGCAACATGCACACACACAGCAGATAAATTCTGTGACAAGTCAGACAGAAGGCCGGGGAATGTTTGAAGTAGCTCTGGGGGGGTGAGGAAGAGTTTAGCTCTCTGCAGGGCTGTCTCCCCCACCCTCCCCATGCTCTGCTGTTCTCCCAGACTCACAGAGACAACGCACCCAGATAGGCTAGGCCAGGGTGTCAAAGTCAAATGGACGGAGGGCCAAATAAAAATTTAGCTACAAGCCGAGGGCCGGACTGTTCGAATGTTCATTGAAAAATTTTTTAAATGACGCATATAGTCTAGTGAACCTAATTGAACCTACTGAAAACCTAACAAATATATTCCAATATGATCAGATAAATAAAGCAATATTTTCTTATGGCTCTGTCAGTAATCTTTAATTTTCAACAGACACAAAAGACAAATTTCCTTTATATAAAAATCCCCATAACATGAACATTAAATGAAAGAAACCGGTATTCAAGGCACCATCAGTAGCCTATATTTTCTATTTTAGCAAAAGTGGGCTAAATTTACTTCAAAGAAAAAAACAATAATAGCAATTTTCTATCATCCACTCAACTGAAATATTTTTAAAATATAATTGGATTGAAATACAATAAAATAAAGTGCAAAAATCTATTAATCAAAAACAACACTTTGTTTAAGGAGAAGTAACATGCAGTGAAAACAAATATTAAACTTTAACTTTTAAACTTGAACTGAGTAAAACTCTAAATATGTGATTGCACAGTAATGTTCACTTGTTTGAGGTTGAGGGTGATACTTGGTGGTGTCCCATCTTTTCCACAAGTTCATCAATGTTGGGTAAGGCTCTGAGCTGAGGAAATCCTCAGAATTGAGTGGAGGTGTTCAGCAGTAAGTCGACTTCTGTGTGATGTTTTGTTCAAGTTCATCAAAGAAAACAGTTGTTCACACAGGTATGTGCTGCCAAACATAGACAACGTTTGAGCAGCCTGGATGCGCAGCTGGGGCATTGTGTCGGGAGGAAACGGGCGAACTCCGCAGCACCCACTGCCGCATATTTTGCCCTCAGTGCATCATTGCATTGGAGGTCAATCAACTCCATTTGGAGGTTTGGTGGTGAGCTTTCCACGTCAACAGCAAATGGGTTACCGAGCAGTTCCAACCTGCTTTTTTGTGCTTCAAAGTCAGCAAATCGGCGTCGAAAGTCAGCGGCAAGCATACCTATTTTATCAGCCAACTGTGCGCTCGGGAACGCACTGGTAGAGAGCTTCTCTTTCATGGTCTGGCAGCTGGGAAAGTGGCTCAAATTTTCTTTCCGCATCTGCGTCTCCCACAGAGTCAGTTTGGTTTTAAATGCCTTCACTGTACTGTACATATCAGAGATGACACGATCCCGACCCTGCAGCTGCAAGTTCATTGCATTCAGATGACTCGTAATGTCACACAGAAAAGCCATTTCACACAGAAACATTTCGTCTCGGAGTTGTGTTGTGTCTTTCCCTTTGCTGTCCAAGAACAGACAAATCTCCTCACGAAGCTCGAAACATCTTTGAAGCACCTTTCCCTGGCTTAGCCATCGCACCTCTGTGTGATAAGGCAAATCACCATGCTCCGTTTCTAACTCCGTCAGAAATGCCTTGAACTGGCGGTGATTCAAACCTTTGGCTCTGATAAAGTTAACTGTGCGCGTGATGATGCTCATTACATGCTCCATTTTCAAGGCTTTACCGCACAACGCTTCCTGGTGTATGATACAATGATAAGCTGTCAGCTCACCTGTCGCGTTTTCCTCTTGCATCTTTTCCCGTATCTTCGCCACCAGTCCGCTCCTGTGTCCACACATCGCAGGTGCTCCGTCGGTTGTCAAACCCACGAGTTTTTCCAAGGCAGCTCCATCTCATTTACACATCTTGACACCTCTTCATACAAATCATGCCCCGTAGTTGTGCCATGCATAGGACGTAAAGCCAAAACTCCTCTGTCACGCTTAGGCTGGAGTCCACTCCCGGATGAAAATTGACAACTGGGCAATGTCAGAAATGTCGGTGCTCTCATCCACAGCCAAGGAATATGCAATGAAATCTTTTCCCTTTTCACAAGCTGCTCTTTTAGATTGATGGACAACTGGTCTACTCTCTCGGCAATGGTGTTTCTGCTCAGACTCACATTTAAAAAGAGTTGCCTTTTTTCTGGGCAAACTTCGTCACAAACTTTAATCATGCAGTTTTTGATGAAATCAGAGCAACCCTCCGTAAATGGCCGGGCTGATTTAGCGATCTCTTCTGCCAAAATAAAACTGGCCTTGACAGCAGCCTGGCCTTGTGATTTGGCTTTTTGAACAGAGCCTGTCGAGATTTGAGGCCTCGTTTAATTCCTCTGCCTTTTGTAGCCTTTGTTCCATGTCCATATTCTTGTTTTTGTCCGCGTGAGTTTCATAATGTCGTCTCAGATTATACTCTTTCAGTACCGCCACACTTTCTCCACACAGAAGACACACAGGTTTTCCAGCTACCTCCGTGAACAAATACTCCGACTCCCACCTTGTTTGAAACCCCGGTTCTCAGTGTCCACCTTCCGTTTTGCCATTTTTGATGGGTATCTGAAAGTTAATTTTACTGTGATGCTGACAACTGCTGTGCCAATAAATATTGAAATGAAGCAGCCTACTGCCAGAGCAACACAGTTGCATTGTGGGAAATGTAGTATTGGTGCGTGTAAAAGATCTGCGGGCTGCCGGCTGCTGCGGTCTGCACGGTTCTAATAATAAATCAAGATCATCCCAGGGGCCGTAAAAAACCTTCACGGGCCGGATGTGGCAACACGGGCCTTGACTCTGACATATGTGGGCTAGGGTAAGGCTACGGCTAGGCTAATGACTGAGCATATGCCCCCCTAGGCAGAGGGACGGGTCTGAGGAGATGAGGACTGACTGGAGTCGACAGCAGAGGTGGAGAGAACAGGAGAGGATGGGCACTATGAGTTACAGATGTGAGGGGCATGAAATATGTGCTCAGAGAACATTGACTCCAAATGTGTGAGGGAGAGAGATAGAGAGACGGGAGAGTGGGGTTCTGAAAGTGTGAAAATGAAAACATTGCTTCAGGAGAATCACCTATTAGTTAAAAAACAACCTCAGACTCAACAAAATGAATCCACTGAAAATCACATCCCAAATACCAACACACACACCATCACTGAGAGAGGAACAGCCAGAACGACAGCCAGATATACAGTAGGGATGATGAAGGCTAAAGGAACAGAGGGCCATCTCCTGACCCTGCAGAGCATTGCTTTACGCTCACAAGAATAGTGGATCAATAGTGGAAAATCGATAGTGATTGAGTGGATGTTATGTCTTTGTCTCCTGAGTGTGTGTGTGTGTGTGTGTGTGTCCCACTCTGCTGCATTGACTTTCTGTGTGCCTGCACATCAATTGCTTCACAGCCAACATGACCAGCAGCATCCTGTCAAACAGCTTGTGACCGACAACAACCCTCACTACACAGTACACTTAGCTCTAGATCTGTCTCACCTTGTACTGAGGAGGCGTGGAGCAGTGTCTTCTGGGAGATGGAGTTTCCTGTGGGTTGCTGTCTCTCTGGTTGCAGTCCAGCTGGACCCGCCCCTCACACTCCAGGTGACAGGTGTAGCTGCAGTCTGTCAGACACACAAACAGACCAATCAATGCCTGGATCCACACACAGGGCACCAATTAGAGAGCAGCAATGATAAAGCATTTTCCTTGGAACTCAGTGTTTGGCCGTTAGAGGTTTGATGTGTCTGTTAGATATGGTCTTTTTCAGGTAATGGGTAATGAGAGTCTATTGAGGTCTCACATACTAATCATGTAGCCAGCAGGCAGAAACCCCTGTCTTTCTGTCAGAGCAGTAGAGTGAGTCAGGGTCAAGAAGATCCTCAACAACACACACGTTTTCCAATAACACACGATATCAATCTAACAATGACAAGACTCACACCAATCCAAACTAAGATTAAATAATTCAGGTACCTCCCAACAGTTTCAATATGCATTTTCACAATATTCCAGGCTGATAGAATCTAATCTGCTGTTGTGGACTTCACATGTCATTGTGAGATTTGCCTGAGTGCTCTGTGTTCATGTGGCTCCACCTAGAGGCTGCTCTCTGTACAGAACTGTACTGGTTGATTTACAGGTTTCTCCTCACTGAAGTGAATGCTCTATCTGTTGGTATTAATTCACAGATGTCACTAGAGGGTGGTAAAGAGCTAACATCGCACAGGTAGCGAGGTCAAGAGTACAGCAACACAGCCTACACATAGAAAAGCCTACCCCTCCAGAGCAACACAGCCTACACATAGAAAAGACTACCACTCCAGAGCAACACAGTCTACACATAGAAAAGACTACTACTCCAGAGCAACACAGCCTACACATAGAAAAGACTACCACTCCAGAGCAACACAGTCTACACATAGAAAAGACTACCACTCCAGAGCAACACAGCCCACACATAGAAAAGACTACCACTCCAGAGCAACACAGCCTACACATAGAAAAGACTACCACTCCAGAGCAACACATCCTACACATAGAAAAGACTACCACTCCAGAGCAACACAGTCTACACATAGAAAAGACTACTACTCCAGAGCAACACATCCTACACATAGAAAAGACTACTACTCCAGAGCAACACAGCCTACACATAGAAAAGACTACTACTCCAGAGCAACACATCCTACACATAGAAAAGACTACCACTCCAGAGCAACACAGTCTACACATAGAAAAGACTACTACTCCAGAGCAACACAGTCTACACATAGAAAAGACTACCACTCCAGAGCAACACAGCCTACACGTAGAAAAAGCCTACCACTCCAGAGCAACACATCCTACACATAGAAAAGACTACTACTCCAGAGCAACACAGTCTACACATAGAAAAGACTACTACTCCAGAGCAACACAGCCTACACATAGAAAAGACTACCACTCCAGAGCAACACAGCCTACACATAGAAAAGACTACCACTCCAGAGCAACACAGTCTACACATAGAAAAGACTACTACTCCAGAGCAACACAGTCTACACATAGAAAAGACTACTACTCCAGAGCAACACAGCCTACACATAGAAAAGACTACCACTCCAGAGCAACACAGTCTACACATAGAAAAGACTACCACTCCAGAGCAACACAGCCCACACATAGAAAAGACTACCACTCCAGAGCAACACAGCCTACACATAGAAAAGACTACCACTCCAGAGCAACACAGCCCACACATAGAAAAGACTACTACTCCAGAGCAACACAGCCCACACATAGAAAAGACTACCACTCCAGAGCAACACATCCTACACATAGAAAAGACTACCACTCCAGAGCAACACAGCCTACACATAGAAAAGACTACCACTCCAGAGCAACACAGTCTACACATAGAAAAGACTACCACTCCAGAGCAACACAGCCCACACATAGAAAAGACTACCACTCCAGAGCAACACAGCCCACACATAGAAAAGACTACCACTCCAGAGCAACACAGCCCACACATATAAAAGACTACCACTCCAGAGCAACACAGTCTACACATAGAAAAGACTACCACTCCAGAGCAACACAGCCCACACATAGAAAAGACTACCACTCCAGAGCAACACAGCCCACACATAGAAAAGACTACCACTCCAGAGCAACACAGCCCACACATATAAAAGACTACCACTCCAGAGCAACACAGCCCACACATATAAAAGACTACCACTCCAGAGCAACACAGCCTACACATAGAAAAGACTACCACTCCAGAGCAACACAGTCTACACATAGAAAAGACTACCACTCCAGAGCAACACAGCCTACACATAGAAAAGACTACCACTCCAGAGCAACACAGCCCACACATAGAAAAGACTACCACTCCAGAGCAACACAGCCCACACATAGAAAAGACTACTACTCCAGAGCAACACAGCCCACACATAGAAAAGACTACCACTCCAGAGCAACACAGTCTACCCATAGAAAAGACTACCACTCCAGAGCAACACAGCCCACACATAGAAAAGACTACCACTCCAGAGCAACACAGTCTACACATAGAAAAGACTACCACTCCAGAGCAACACAGCCCACACATAGAAAAGACTACCACTCCAGAGCAACACAGCCTACACATAGAAAAGACTACCACTCCAGAGCAACACAGCCTACACATAGAAAAGACTACTACTCCAGAGCAACACAGCCTACACATAGAAAAGACTACTACTCCAGAGCAACACAGTCTACACATAGAAAAGACTACTACTCCAGAGCAACACAGTCTACACATAGAAAAGACTACTACTCCAGAGCAACACAGCCTACACATAGAAAAGACTACCACTCCAGAGCAACACAGCCTACACATAGAAAAGACTACCACTCCAGAGCAACACAGTCTACACATAGAAAAGACTACTACTCCAGAGCAACACAGTCTACACATAGAAAAGACTACCACTCCAGAGCAACACAGCCTACACATAGAAAAGACTTCCACTCCAGAGTGTTTTCAGATCTGAGGTCATAAAGGAATGAGAAGAGGCAATGTAACACTATTGGAACACTGTTCTCCCACCAGCTCATACAATCAGAGGCTACACACAATGCGAAGGCTACAGGGCTGCACGGTAACTAAGGTAACGAATCCTCTCTGTAACAGCCTGACCGATGAGTGAGTGTAAGGGACGGATGCCTCGCTGATAGTAGGGAGGTGTCTGAGAAAGAGAGGGAGACTCCGTGTTGATGGAAATATAGAGGAGAGAGAGAAAGAAATCGATCTAGTTCACTTGCTTTGGCAAATGCTTTGGCAATGATTCAATGCTTTGGCAATGAAACATATGTTCCCCATGCCAATAAAGCCCTTAAATTGAATTGAGAGAGAGAGAAGAGAGAAACACAGAGAAGGGAAATGCGTTTTGGGAGGAGAGACTCCCATCCTGTCCTCCTTTTCACATCTCACCCCTCATGCTTAGTAACACCCTATATCAGCCTGTTCCGTTCCATTCCAATCCAATCAGGCAGACAGGACCTCAGTCCACCATTCACCAGGGTTGGTCCAAGCTAGGTGCTGCACTGATTGGTTAGTCTTCCTATAATACGGATCAGTTCAAGCCTGTTTGTTAAAGTAACAGGCGTAGAAAGATGTCACTATTTCTATTTTTTATACAAAAATGTAT